>NW_026058318.1:0-41165 GCF_023721935.1 Panthera uncia
CCTTAAAAAAAAAAAAATTCAAAGCTGAGTTTGGTTACAGCACAATTATAGTATCATGGGTTAGAAAAAGCCCAGAAGTTTTGAATTCCCATTTTGATCGTCATTCATTACCTATGTGACCTTAGATAAATCACCTAATAAATCACCTTGCCCAGGGCGTAGTTATGCCTGCCCTCAGGACTTGACTCACAAGGATTAGTTGCGCTAATGGCTTTAGGAAGTGATCAGTAACTTAGGTGTCTCTCTCTGTGCAGGTGTTAGATGTCAAGAGAGGTAACACTGCAGGGAAAAGAACTTGGACTTGGACATCCAGGGTTGGAATCTCATGTGCACCAAATACTACTGATATGACTCTAACCCGTTTTATCTAAGTCTTTTTAACTTTTTTGAGATGTATACCTGAAATACATGTAAATTATAAGGATTCAGTATTTGTATATATCACAAAGTGACCACCATGATATCCAGTTAACATCCGTCAACACAAATAGTTATAATTTCTTGTGATGAGAACTTTTAAGATTTCTCTTAGCAACTTTCGAATCTACAATATAGTATTAACTATAGGTGCTGTGCATCACATTCCTAGGACTTGTTTTTTATAACTGGAAATTTGTACCTTTTGACCACCTTCACCTGTTTTTCCCACCCTGCATCCCCTGCCTCTGGTAAGCACCAATCTGTTCTGTATCTGAGGTTTGTTCTTTTTAGAGCTCACATGTAAGTGAGATCATACAATATTTATCTTTCTTGGTCAGATTTATCTTAGTATAGTAGAATGCCCCTGGGTCTATCCATATTGTTGCAAATAGTGCCATTTCTAGCCTTTGTTTTTTAGTTTGTTAAAAGAGGGGGAAGGTAATATCTCTTACTTAGAATTGCTGGAGGGATTAAAGGAGCTAATATGTGAAAGTACCTGGTGCACATAATGGTTCTTGGACCTTTACTTTGATTTTATTTTTCTATTCTTCCAGACCTATCTTCTCCGTTCCTTCACTTTGCCACTACTTTACTGGAAGTGGGAGCCAGTATTCAAACTGTGTACAGCTAAGAGGGATGAGCAAGTGCCCCAGTTCATGACTGTAATTGAAGGATTATTTGAGTTTTAGAAGTTATTTGATTATCACATAACCTATTTTGGAGGAGCCATGTAGCATAAGACCTTGAGAGCTTTGTGGAAGAGTTTTGAATAAGAATATTGTCACTGGCTTGGCTAAAGCTACTCTCATCTATTCAAGCACTCAGTAAATGGGTAATTCCCCCCCCCCCGCCCCCATAATTATTTTGTTCCTAGTTTCCGGTTGTATGTATGTATTTAGTTATTTAGTTGGAAAGTGTGTGTGTGAGTGTGGGGGAGGGGAAGAGAGAATCCCAGACAGACTGCACTGTTGGAGCCTGAAGTGGGTCTTGCTCTCCCAAACCAGGAGACCCATGACGTGAGCCAAAACCAAGAATCAATTGCTTAACTGACTGAGCCACCCATATATGCCCCTATATATTTTTTTAATGTTTATTTTATTTATTTTTGAGAGCATGAGAGAGTGCACAATCAGGGGAGGGGCGGGGTGGGGGGAGAATCCCAAACAGGGATTGGGAGCCCTGATCCAGGGCTCCATCCCACAAACTGTGAGATCCTGACTTGAGATGAAACCAAGAGTTGGATGCTTAACCAGTTGAGCCACCAAGGCACCCCTCAGGTTGTTTTTAATTCCTGCTATTTAAAAACATTTTTTAAAATGTTTATTTTTGAGAGAGAGAGAGAGAGGAAAAAAGAGAAAGAAAGGATGCGAGCAGGGGAGGGGCAGAGAGAGAGAGAGAGAGAGGGACACAAAGAACCTGAAGCTGGCTTCAGGCTCTGAGCTGTCAGCACGGAGCTAGATGAGGGGCCTTAAATCCACGAACCTCGGGGTCATGACCTGAGCCAAAGTTAGACGCCTAACTTACTGAGCTACCCAGGTACCCCTAATTCCTGCTATTTTAAGGGTAATCAGATAGAGGTAAAATAATCTTTTATTGAGGAAAAAGTCTGAGACTTAGATCATGAGAACAGCCCAGATAAAAACCATAGTCATAAAGGAAACAATCCAAGCAGTGTTCTTATGTGTAAAGATGAAGTATTAACTCCTGATGAAAGTATGGTTTAGTTGGGGTGCCTGGCTTGGCCTGGTTCATAGAGCATGCTAATCTTGATCTCAGAGTTAGGAGTTCAAGCTCTGTGTTTACTGTAGAGATTACTTAAGGAAACAACAGCAGCAAAAAGTGTGGTTTAGTTACTAGATTTGTCATTATGTGCTTTTTATTTTCTGTAATAACATGGATATTTCTAGAAAACCTGTAGAAAGTTAGATTTTTGGTAGATTGAGATGTAGGAAAGTAGTATTAAAATAGTAATACTGCTATTTTAGAAAACCTCAAGAGGTAAAGATTCCAGTTGCTTGTACTTAAAATCATATTCACAAATAATCTAATGCCAGCTACACAAGCCTATAATTTCTTCCAGAGAACTTTGGAACATGTGGAATCTTTGACCAACTCAGTTCCTGTTTAAGGAAAGTATTAAACAAAAGAAAGTTGGAAATGGACTTCCTTGATTTAAAAAAAAAAAAAAAATGCACTTGATATGTTTTTGGAGAAATTTGTGACCTGTTTGTGGGCCAGAATAATTTTTGAAACAACAATGACAAGCTATTTATTAACAAGGGACATTATAAAGTATATAATGGAGAGAAAAGGCAATATTAATCTATATTAGTGACTCTATAGTCGTTCAGACTTATCTTGGCTATATTGAGTTTTAAGGGTGAATAATCATAACCACATGATAACCAGAAGATAGCAATTCAAATACAGTGCATGGTAAGAATACTGTCCATGAGTTATTTATTTTTGAGAGCACGCAAGCAAGGGAGGGAGGGGCAGACAGACAGACACACACACACACACACACACACACACACACACACACACACACAATTTGAAGCACGCTCCAGGCTCCAAGATGTCATCACAGAGCCCAATGAGGGCTCAAACCCATGAACTGTGAGATCATGACCTGAGCTGAAGTTGGATGCTTAACCAACTGGGCTACCCTTGTGCCCCCTCTTATTTTATTTATTTATTTATTTATTTATTTATTTTAATATTTGTTTTTGAGAGAAAAACAGCATGAGTGGGTGGGGGGAGGGGCAGAGCGAGAGAAGAAAGCAGGCTCCAGGCCCTGAGCGGTCAGCACAGAGCCCAATGTGGGACTTGAACTCCAGAACCACAAGGTCGAGGTCATGACCTGGACCAAGGTCAGACACTTAATTGACTGAGCCACCCAGGTGCCCCTCCATGAGTTATTCTTTAACAACAAAGTTGAAAGATAATGTGATTTATGGGAGAAAAGGAATCCATCTGTTACATTTAAAAATCCATCTGATAACATTAAAAAGAAACAAAATCTGATCTCTTCAGGAAAACTAAGCAGCTTTCAAGCATGGGTGAAACATCACTGTTCAAGAAACCCTTACATTCCAGGAATAATAACCTCTATAAAGAGCTTTTTCGTTTAAGAAGCACTCATATATGTAAGTCTCTCAGTTTTTGCAACAAGTGTGTCAGTAGACCAACTTTACTAATGTCATGATGTGCATGAGGACCAGGGAGGTCAGATGATTTGACTGAGCTCACTGAGAGTATGGAAGTGGGACTAGATTCAAGTCTCTTACTTTTTTTTTTTTTTTTTTTTTTTAGTGTTTATTTTTGAGAGACCGCGTGTGAACCAGGGGAGGGGCAGAGAGAGGAGGAGACACAGAATTGGAAGCAGGCTCCAGGCTCTGAGCTGTCAGTACAGAGCCTGACATGAGCCTCGAACTGACAAAACAGTGGGATCATGACCTGAGCTGAAATTGGATGCTCAACTGACTGAGCCACCCAGGTGCCCCCATAAGTTTATTTTTAAGAATAATCCCTATGCCCAGTGTGGGGATTGAACTCCGGACATGGAGATCAAGAGCTGCATGCCAGGCACCCCAAATCTCTTACCTCTTAATCTGTTTTTTTTTTTTTTTCCTAACCATTTTAAGGATGAAATATTTCCTCTTGGAGATTTATTTTGCTGATATTGGAAGTAAGGGGAGCCACTTTTCTGTGCCTGAAATTTCTTCTTTTTAAATGTTTATTTATTGAGAGAACAAGAGTGAGCATGAGCACAAGCCGGGAAGGGGCAGAGAGAGAGAGGGGGAGAGAGAATCCCAAGCAGGCACTGTGCTGTCAGCGCACAGCCCAACATGGAGCTCAATCCTACCAACTGAGATCATGACCTGAGCTGAAGAGTTGGATGCTCAACTGACTGAGCCACTCAGGTACCCTGTGCCTGAAATTTCTGATAGAGGAGATAGGATGTGAAATTTGGATAAGGATGCATAGTATCTCAGTATATTAAACATAATTCACCAGCTTCCTGACTGAGTTTAAGGATAAATTGAGCTAGAAAGTAGAGAGAACTTTTGCTTATGTTTTATTTTAGAGAGAGTGAGAAGGGGAGGGACAGAGGGAAAGAGAATCACAAGCAGGTTCCATGCTTAGTGCAGAGCCTAACTCAGGGCTTGGGCTCACAACCCTAGGATCATGACCTGAGCAGAAATCAAGAGTTGAACTCTCAACTGACTGAGCCATGGAGGCACCCCTAGAAAGAACTTTTAAATGGAAGAAATAGAATTCCTATCTTTTGTATTTTTATATCTGGAATCTTTTTAGTTGAAAACAAAATCTAAAATGGGTTGGTGAAATTACTGGTTTGTGTAACTAAATATTTTGGGATAAGACTGTGTATCTAATAAGTTTTCAACTGCAATAATATGAAACTACTTGCTAAAATTGGCTAAAACAATTGCATAAAAAAGAGTGAGCTCCAGAGTTGGTGAACAGAGCAACTCCCCTATGTCAGGGATCTAGGTTTATTCCATCTCTTTGCTTCGCCTTTCTTGGCACTGGTTTCTTCCTCAGTAGTAAGATGGTGGTGGAAGTTCCCAGACTACCTACAGATAAGGCAGCATCCAGGGCAAGGAAAGGATGGTCTTTTACTGTATGTTTCTTAAGAGTAAAAAAATACTCTCCAGAAGATCCTTGGACATCTTCTTCCATGTCTTGTTGGCCGCGATTGGCCACATGCCTGCTCCTAAAATGCCGCTTATACTAGTTTAAATCTTATGCCTAGAATAGGGGATGTGAGTCATTTTCCTCCAAAGCACATAAGATGTATAGATACTTGAGATCTGAGTGTTGTGTGAAGAGGGGAAAAGGAAGGCACCCATGTCTTGCCTTGCCTGCAAACTTTTGGCTGCCTGGGATGCAACATTGTTCTGTAGGGGAGGAAGCACAATGAAAAAGGGTCATACCTACAGGAAATCTAATATTTGCTCTGCAGGGAAATGTGAAAAATTGAAAGAAAGGAAACAGCTTAGTAACTAGAAGTCCACTTCATGTGGGATTTCCTTTTTGGGGCTTTTCTCCTGCCCTATTACATCATCATTCTGTTTTAATGTTTTCTAACTGGTAAGTTGTTTTTTATGTTAATGGTGTTGGGATCCACTATGAACACCATTAGCAGATTCATTGTTAAAAACAGTAATAATAAAACTGTTTCTTTACTTCCCATCGTTTTGAGAAAGAAAATCAGGAAAACTGTTCACTGTGCATGTTACCTTGTCCCTCTACCCACACTATTACTGATTTTTGTCAGTGGACTAATTATACCATTGATTTCACAGAATAAAGAATAGGAACCTTTCTTAAAGGACTTTCTTTTTCCCTGTGAATAATACAGTTCTTATACTAGAGTATTTCACAAAAACTTACTAATTACAGAACTAAATATATTCTGCCCTGCCCAGGAACACAAAGGGTTAAATCAAAGGTCCACCAGTTAGCACAGCTCCCCACAGAGGAAAAGGGGAAAGGGCAGGACAGCACATGTTTCTTTGTAAGCCTTTTTTCTTTTATATCCAGTTGCCTCTTGTCCTTCTCAGTAGCTCCTTTCATATACATCTGAAATTGGTCAGAATCTTGCTGACCATGCTGGATCTTTTAGTTGTAGAACAGAGTGCTTCCAGTTCAGACACATTCTGATGTGCCTTAAAGATCCATTTAATAAGTAGTAGTTGTGCCATTCCTGAACTTCATGAGGCTTATGGATGTGAGAAGGCTTACCTTCAGTGGGAGTCAAGAATGGTATGAAACCTGGGGATCCAGGGAGAGGGTAGAAAGTGAGGACTGAAGCAAGGCTCAGGGTCTGAGGAAGTGTTGGCAACATCTGTGGCAAAATTGATAATAAAAATTAAAAAAACCTTAACTATTTTGGAATAAAACTGCTATACTGAAATGTTTTTGTGTTACATACCCAAGAAAATTAAGGGATTGGATTAGTGAGTCTGTAAGATATGTTTTAGACCTCTTTATTTTTGCACCTTGTTCAATAATTTTCTTAAGCATTCTAATGCAAGATAAATTTCCTCATTTAAAAAACTTAGCAGTTTTCAAAAATAGACTTGCCTATAATTTCATTGTGGCATACATGTCATGGCCTTGCCTTTGAGAAGACATCTTTTGATTTTAGCGTTGTAAATGGCAGGTAGTGGAGGTATTTTCAATCACTTGGAAGTTGGTGAGATGTAAACTCAGAATCTTGCTCTTGACAAATGTTGGCTTTGTGACCTTAGGCCAATTACTTTCTTTCACTAAACCTCAAATTCCTCATCTGTAATTTGGAGGGGATAAGTATTTGTAAAGTCATTGTGAGGATTTAGTGAGATAATGACCGTAAATTGTTTAATATAGAGACTTGCCTATAGGAAATACTCCATATATATTACCCAATGTTAATGATGTAACTTCTGTCATAAATCGACTATTTCACTCAAATACCCTAATAACCAGAATGTTTTCCTGATGGAAACTGAACTATTTCTTTCTTTCTTACAGATCTTATACTGCACGTTAAACACACCTAAAGTTGATATGGAAAGACTCTTAGGATCACAGATAGGTCTTGAAGATTTTATATTTGCCCATGTGAAAGGGATCAAAAAGGAAGTAAATATAAATAAATCTGAGGATTCACTTGGTCTCACCATTACAGATAATGGTACTGGCTATGCTTTTATAAAGGTAAGTCTTAAAAAAATAACTATGTGACTTACTGGAGGGTAATATTTAAGAAAATCTACCAGGTCAAAGAAATGATCTTAATAGTCAGAACTGGCTCAGCAGGGATGGGTTGGTAAGGTTTCATTTAAACAAAATGGAGGGGGGGTTATTTCCAAATATATTTTATTTTTTTCTAATTTAATTTTTTACATATACATCCAAATTAGCATATAGTACAACAATGACTTCAGGAGAAGATTTCTTTTTTTTTTTTTTTTTTTTAATTTTTTTTTTTTTTTCAACGTTTTTTTATTTATTTTTGGGACAGAGAGAGACAGAGCATGAACGGGGGAGGGGCAGAGAGAGAGGGAGACACAGAATCGGAAACAGGCTCCAGGCTCCGAGCCATCAGCCCAGAGCCTGACGCGGGGCTCGAACTCACAGACCGCGAGATCGTGACCTGGCTGAAGTCGGACGCCCAACCGACTGCGCCACCCAGGCGCCCCTGAGAAGATTTCTTAATGCCTCTTACCCATTTAGCCTATCCCCCCTCCCACAACCCCTCCAGTAACCCTCTGTTTGTTCTCCATATTTAAGAGTCTCTTATGTTTTGTCCCCCTCCCTGTTTCTATATTCTTTTTTGCTTCCCTTCCCTTGTTGATCTGTTCTGTCTTAAAGTCCTCCTGTGAATGAAGTCATATGATTTTTGTCTTTCTGACTGACTTCGCTTAGCATAATACCCTCTAGTTCCATCCATATAGTTGCAGATAGCAAGATTTCATTCTTTTTGATTGCCATTGTATACACATACCATATCTTCTTTATCCATTCATCCATTGATGGACATTTGGGCTTTTTCCATACTTTGGCTATTGTTGATAGTGCTGCTATAAACATTGGGGTGCGTGTGTCCCTTCAAAACCGCATACCTGTATCCCTTGGATAAATGCCTAGTAATGCCATTGCTGGGTTGTAGGGTAGTTCTATTTTTAGTTTTTTGAGGAACCTCCATACTGTTTTCCAGAGTGGCTGCACCAGTTTGCATTCCCATCAGCAGTGTAAAAGAGATCCTCTTTCTCTGCATCCTCGCCAACATTTGTTGTTGCCGGAGTTGTTAATGTTAGCCATTCTGACAGGTGTGAGGTGGTCTCTCATTGTGGTTTTGATTTGTATTTCCCTGATGAGTGATGTTGAGCATTTTTTCATGTGTCTGTTGGCCATTTGGATGTCTTCTTTGGAGAAGTGTCTGTTCATGTCTTTTACTCAGTTCTTCACTAGATAATTTGTTTTTTGGGTGTGGAGTTTGATAAGTTCTTTATAGATTTTTGGATACTAACCCTTTATCTGATATGTCATTTGCAAATATGTTCTCCCATTCTGTCAGTTGCCTTTTAGTTTTGCTGATTGTTTCCTTCACTGTGTAGAAGCTTTTTATTTTGATGAGGTCCCAATAGTTCATTTTTGCTATATTAAAAAAAATTACATATATAAATTTTGAGAGAGCTCATGCAAGTGGGGTGGGACAGGGAGAAGGAGAATCCCAAGCAGGCTCCACGCTGTAGTACAGAGCCTGATGTGGGCCTTGATTCCATGAACTGTGATATCATGACCTAAGCTGAAACAAGAGTAAGATGTTCAACAGACTGAGCCATCCAGGTACCCCTCAATTTTTTTTTTTAAGTAGGCTCCATGCCCAGTGTGGAGCCCATCACTGTTTGGCTTGAACTTAAGACCAAAGACCTGAGCTGAGATCAAGTGTTGGATGTACAACCTAGTGAGCCACCTAGGTGTCCATATATATGTATGTATGTGTGTGTATGTATATATACATACATATATACATACACCTATATAATTTTAAGTAATCTCTATGCCCAATGTGGGGCTCGAACTCACGACCCAGAGACTGTGTTTCATGTTCTGCTGACTGAGCCAGCTAGGCGCTCCAACATATTTTTGACACCTTCTTACATCTTAAATAGTCTTCAGGGGTGCCTGGGTGGCTCATTGGTTAGGTGTCTGTCTCTTGATTTTTGGCTCAGGTCATGATCTCATGGTTTGTGAGTTTGAGCCCTGTGTTGGACTGTGCACTGACAGTGTGTAGCCTCCTTGGGATATTCTCTCTCTCTCTACTCCTCCCTCCCCCGTCCCCCCCAACTTATGCCACCCCAAAATAAATAAGCTTTAGAAAAGTTTGAAGAATTTTTAACTATAGAATTTATTTAAATACAAATAAAGCAATATAGAGCTGTAAAGGCAAGAGAAGGAAGTTTGAAATAGTATGAAAAACTAAGAACTGAGGTGTGGGGAAAAGAAAAGTAGACTTATCTCTTAAACAGTTCTATTAAGCAATTGTATAACAGACTTTTATTGAATGCTTATGTACTAGGCACTTGACATACATTTTCTCATTTAAGTCTCAACCATTCCATTGGTACTATGTTTCCTCTTGTTGAGGTATAACAAATTTAAAAAAAAATACTTATTTTGAGAGAGGGAGAACATACACCCACGTGAGCAGGGGAGGGGCAGAGAGAGAGAGGGAGCGAGAACATCCCAAGCAGGCTCTGCACGGTCACTGGGGAACCCAACATGGGGCTCCAATTGATGAACTGTGAGATCATGACCTGAGCCAAACTCAAGAGTCAGACACTTAACAGACTGAGCCACCCAAGCATCCCAGGGTATAACAGATTTTTAATGTTCAGCTTATTGTACTCACACCTGTTAACCATCACCCAGATCGAGGGAAACTTCATTTCCACCACTCAGAAGTCTCCCTTGTACTGTTTCCCACGCAGTATGCTTCTCCCACAAAGGTAGCCACTACTCTGACCTCTCACTACAGTTTTGCTCGTTCTTGAACCTTCTGTAAGTAGAATCCTATATTATGTACTCTGTCGTTTCTGGATTCTTCTGTTGAACATGGTGTCTGGGAGATTGACCTGTGGGTAGGTACTATTACCAACCTCTATTTTACAGATGTAGAAACAGGATAAGGGAGGTTAAGTAGCTTGCTTTAAAGTTATATAGCAGAAAAATTCAGTATTTGAATTTAAGAGCTCTGACTCCAGAGCTGGCATTCCCATCCACTTCACTAAGAATTAGTTACAAACTTCATGCAACAGAGTATGTTTCAGGTTTTTATTTTGTCCAAATCTTTTCTTTGCTGATGCACTGTCATTTAAAACAAGTCTTAGGTAAGCAACCTCCTTAACTGTAAATAGTACTTTATTTAACTCCCCACTTGATAGAATGGCTATTTTTAGCTCTGCTAAAAGATAGGACTGTGTTGAAGGTTGAGTGGGTGATCAAATGGAAAATCGTGAGTTGGGAAAGTCATGTGGGATTATCTGGGGGAAGCTCAGGACATGAGGCACATGCAGCAATGCCTTTCTAATGTCAGCAGGAAGGGCTTAGAAGTTTTGCAAACATACGTGGATTTTTTAGATCTTAACCTCTGTTCAGAGTTTGTGTTCTTTTTTTCTTGAATGTCTCCTTGAACATGTGCCTGCGTCAGTACGAGTCACTAGCCCTGGGGAGGCAGAACATGATGGCAAGGAGAAAGTGGAGCATACAGCAAACTGCTGATGTAGAATTCAACTTAAAAGAGAAATGAATACGATTAATAGGACTTCTTACAAACTGGGGTGGGGGTAATTTCAAATTCACTGTAAGATTGTAAGAATACAGAAGACTTCCATAATACCCTTTACCCATTTCTCCAATTTTTACCACTTGTCACGTTTGCTTTTTTGGTCTAATTCACACATGTGTATGTGTATATGTATACATATGTACAAATATAATTTTCAGAACCATTTGAAAAAGTGGAATGCATATATTCCCATTTAGCCTCTAGTATTTCAGAACGTAGTTATTAAGCACAGGGTTTTTTTTCCTGTATAGCTAGACAGTGCAATTGTGAAATTCAGAAAATCTAATATTGATAAAATAATTTTTTTTTTCAACGTTTTTTTTTTTATTTTTTTATTTTTTTATTTTTTGGGGACAGAGAGAGACAGAGCATGAACGGGGGAGGGGCAGAGAGAGAGGGAGACACAGAATCGGAAACAGGCTCCAGGCTCCGAGCCATCAGCCCAGAGCCTGACGCGGGGCTCGAACTCACAGACCACGAGATCGTGACCTGGCTGAAGTCGGACGCTTAACCGACTGTGCCACCCAGGCGCCCCTCTGCCGGAATCTTTCAGCTGGCTTGTGTATCCTTTGACATGTCTCTGATCATTTATTAAGCAGTTCTTCTTCTCTGGCACAACAAGATGTTCTAGGTTCATCTTTTGTCTTTTCCCAAGCCTGGAATCAACCATTTTTTCATGGGGCTCTGGTTTTGCTTTTGGTGAGGATGGATATTTCAAAGTCAAGATCTGGATGCTAGTTAGACTCCTTGGTCTAACTGGAGTGTCCTTGTTTCTGGGTCTTTTCAGTGATGGGGTTAGAAAACCTATTTTAGAAGTAAATGGACTCAAAATTATGCCTCAAATTTTAATCCTGCCCCATAGGTTTTTTTTTTTCCTTTCCTTCCCCCATTAAAAAAAAAAAAAATATATATATATAATATATATATACTTTATATATATATAATATATATATATTTTATATATATAATATATATATATATAAATAATTTTTTTTTTTTAAGTTGATTATGAGAGAGAGCATGAGTGGGGAAGGAGCAGAGACGGGGAGAGAGAATCCCAAGCAGGCTCTGCACTGTCAGTGTAGAGCCTGATGTGGGGTGCAAACCCACAAACCAGAAGATCATGATCTGAAACCAAGAGTTGATGTTCAACTGACTGAGTTGCCTGGGTGCCCCTATTAAAATACTTTTTATTTAAAAAAATTTTTTTTTTCAACGTTTTTTATTTATTTTTGGGACAGAGAGAGACAGAGCATGAACGGGGGAGGGGCAGAGAGAGAGGGAGATACAGAATCGGAAACAGGCTCCAGGCTCTGAGCCATCAGCCCAGAGCCCGACGCGGGGCTCGAACTCACGGACCACGAGATCGTGACCTGGCTAAAGTCGGACGCTTAACCGACTGCACCACCCAGGGGCCCCTAAAATACTTTTTAAAATAAAATATTTACTCATTTGCTTAGTCCTACAATATATGCAAAATAGTTTCAGGATTGCTATATCCATATTATGAAGAACCTATTAAGAGTTCAAGATTGGTATGCATGTACACACATGTACATACACAAAGTATTCTATTCAGGTTACTTGGAATGGGTTTTTTCCTGTCCCTTTCCCCATTAGGTGATGGTTATTCATTTGAAATACTATTGAATCCACTTCTCTTTGAATTGAGTTTTCTCCGCATCATGTTCTAATTTTTTCTGAAAAAATAAAATATTAAAATGATTCAAAAGTATATTAAAAGACGTTCAGGGATCTGTCACTTTCTCCTGGCCCTCTATCCCATTACTCATTTCTCCCACTCCTTATAAGTAATCATTTTCATTAATTTCTGGCTCACCCTTTCAATGTTTATTTTTGCTAAGATAAGTAGGAGAAAAAAATGAAACATTCCAAGAGTTTGTATGTCATTCTTGTGCAGGGACTGTGTTAATCTTTTCTATATAGTTCCAATTTTAGTATATATGCTAAAGTGAGTACTTGATATCCTTTCAGTAGTGGCTAGAAGTCCAAGTAGGTTAGAGTAGGACAGTGTGGTATAGATTGACAAGGGTAAGGAAGAAGGATTCCATGATCAGGGAGTGGTGATATATAGGAGCATGGACTTTAGAACTACACATGCCTGCTTTCAGTCTTAGTCCAACCACTTATTTACTTGGACAAATGATCTTTGATAAGTCATTAAGCTCCTCTGATCCTTCTCTCAAAAGGGAATATTAACACCTATTTCACAGGATTGTTGCAGGTATAAAGGAATGATCTATAAAAATCTGATACTGCTATTAAGTTATCAATTAGGAGTACTAACAAATCATCACATAATTAGATGAGCAGAGAACTGTATTTAATAGTACTACGTAGCTCTACATTTACACGGACTAAGAAGTTCACAGAGGTAAATGCCTGCCTTGAGAAACCATTCTCAGCCTAACTTTACACTTCAAGGAACTAGAAAAAGAACTAAATGAAACCCCAAGTTAGTAGATGGAAGGAAATAACAAATATTAGAGCAGAAATAGAGACTAAAAAGACAATGAAACAAAGAGCTGGTTCTTTGAAAAATAATTGACAGACCTTTAGCTAGACTCACAAAAAAGGACTCAAAATCAAATGAGAGATGTTACAGTGGAGCCATAGAAATGTAGAGGATAGTAAGAGACTGCTATGAACTATCCTATCTAACAAATTGGACAACGTAAGAAATGAGTAAATTCCTAGAAACCTACAACCTACCAAGACTGACGAAATAAAAAATCTGAACAGATGGATTCAGTCTCCTTGCTAGTCATCAAAAACTTCCCAACAAAAGCCCAGGACCAGATGGCTCCACTGGTGGATTCTACCAAGCCTTCAAAGAGAATAATTAATCCCAGTCCTTTTTAAACTCTTCCAAAAATTAGAGTGAACTCCTCCAAACTCCTTTTATGAAGCCAGAATTACCCTGATAGAAAAACCAGACAAGAATGCCCCAAGAAAAAGGCCAGTATTCCTAATAACATAAATACAAAAATCCTTAATATTAGCAAATCAAATTCAATATGTTAAAGGGATCATACATCATGGTCAAGTGGTATTTATTTCAGGGGTGATTAAACATGCATAAATCAGTGTGATATACCACATTAACAAAAGGATATAAACATTTTTTATCTCAATGGTTGAAGAAAAAACATTTGAAAGAATTCAAATGGTAAAAAAAAAAAAAAACTCAACAAAGTGGTATAGAGGGAACATACCTCAACATCATAAAGGTCCTGTAGGACAAGCTCACAGCTAACATCATCCTTAAAGGAAAAACTTTCAGTTTTTCTCCACAAAGATCAGGAACAAGGCAAGCATGCTCTCTCTTGCCACTTCTATTCAACACAATATTGGAAGTTCTAGCCAGAGCAGTTAGGCCAGTAAAAGAAATAAAAGGCATCCAAATTGGAGAGGAAAAAGTAAATGGTCACTGCTTGAAGATGATATAGAAAACCTTAAAGACTTTATCCAGAAAACTGTTAGAAGTACTACAGTAAAGTTGCAGGATACAAAATTAATACACAAAAATCTTGCACTTTTTTTTTTTTTTAATTTATTTTTGGGACAGAGAGAGACAGAGCATGAACGGGGGAGGGGCAGAGAGAGAGGGAGACACAGAATCGGAAACAGGCTCCAGGCTCTGAGCCATCAGCCCAGAGCCCGACGCGGGGCTCGAACTCACAGACCGCGAGATCGTGACCTGGCTGAAGTCGGACGCTTAACCGACTGCGCCACCCAGGCGCCCCTAAATCTTGCACTTTTATATGTGAATAATCTATCAGAAGAATCCATTCCATTTATAATTGTATCAAAAAGAATAAAATACCTGTGAGCAAATTTAACCAAGGGGAAAGACCAATAATTGAAAACTATAGGATGTAAGAAAGATACAAATGAAAAGCTATTTCATGTTCATGCCTTGGAAGAATTAATGTTGTTAAATGCTAACCAAAGCAATATTACAGAGTCAGTGTGATCCCTGTCAAAATTCCAATGGCACTTTTCACAGAAATACAATAGTGCTAAAATTCATATGAACTGTAGAAGACCTGGAATAGCTGAAGCAAGGTTGAGAAAGAACAAAGCTGGAGGCATCACACTCCCTGATTTCAAACTATATTACAAAGCTCTGGTAATTTAAAAAGTGTGGTATTGGCATAGAAACACTGATCACTATGGCAGAATACAGAGCCCAGAAATAAACTTTTGTGTATATAGTCAATTTATAATAAAGGAGCCAAGAATCTACAGTGGAGAAGGGATTCTCTTCAATAAATGGTGCTGGGAAAATTGGATAGCCATCTGCAAAAGAATGAAATTGGATCATTATCTCACATCATACACAAAAATTAATTCAGGATGGGCTAAAGACTTGAATTAAAACATGAAACCGCAGAACTCCTACAAGAAAACGTGGGGAGTAAGCTCTTTGACATAGGTTTTTGGTGATGATTTTTGAATCTGAAAACAAGCAAAAGCAAACAAGTTGGACTATATCAAACTAAAAAAAGTCTAATAAAAAATGGGCAAAAAAGCTGAATAGACATTTTTCCAAAGAAGACCTAGATGACTACCAGATACATGAAAAGATTTTTTTTTTAATTTTTTTAATGTTTTTATTTATTTTTGAGACAGAGAGAGACGGAGCATGAGCAGGGGAGGGGGAGAGAGAGAGGGAGACACAGAATCCGAAGCAGGCTCCAGGCTCTGAGCTGTCAGCACAGAGCCCGACGCGGGGCTCGAACTCACAGACCGTGAGATCATGACCTGAGCCGAAGTCGGACACTCAACCGACTGAGCCACCCAGGCGCCCCAAGATTTTTTTTTTTTGAAGTTTGTTTTGGGAGACTGCACGCATGAGTGGGGGAGGGACAAACAGGTAGGGGAGGGAGAATCCCAAGCCAACTCTGCACTGCCAGCATGGAGCCTGGAGGGGTGCTTGAACCCACGAACTGCAAGATCATGAACTGAAACCAAGAGTTGGACGCTTAACCGACTGAGCCACACAGGTGCCCCCATGAAAAGATGTTCTAGGTTATTAATCATCAGGGAAATGCAAGTCAAAACCACAATGAGCTACCACCTCCACCTGTTAGAATGGCTATTACCAAAAAGACTAAAAATAACAAATGTTGATGAGGATGGGACGTTAAGGGAACCCTTGTAATACTGTTGATAGGAATGTAGCATGCAGTCACTATAGAAAACAATATGGAGTTTTCTTTAAAAAATTAAAAAACTACCATACAATTCAGCAATTCCACTTCTGGTATTTATCTGAAGAAAATGAAAACACTAATTTGGAAAGATAAATACACCATGCCTTTGTGTATGGTGTTCATTGCAGCTTTACAGTAGTCAAGATACAGAAGCAACCTAAGTGTCCATCAGTTGATAAATGGATAAAGATGTATGTATATATACACACAATGGAGCATTAGTATTAGCTGTATAAAAGAATTAAATCTTCCCAGTTTTGGCGGTATAGATGGACCTCAAGGGCATTATGGTAAGTGAAATGTCAGACCTATGCTGTAGGATCTATGTTGAATCTAAAACATTTATGTGATTTCTTAAATTTGAATTAAAGTATGGTGTGGTTTTCACAGGTAAAACTTCTTGGGTAAAAGACAACAGACTTAAATATTTGTGATTTTAGCATCCAAGCCTAGATTTCCCAGAACCAGAGCATATAAATAACCTTATCAGAAAATTCAGAGTATACTTAAAACTAGAAATTCCCAGAATGGTTTAGGACTGGTTGGCAAACACTTATACAGAGGGACAGATGCTAAATATTCTAGGCTTTGTCATAATTTAGGGTCATGCAGTCTGTGGGTGCAACGTCTGTTTGAAGCCCAGTTCTTTTTGTTGTGTTCTTTTCATCAGTAATCGTTGTACCTTGGTATCCTCATTTGTTAATGGAATGAGGCTTGTTGTGAGGACTAAGTGAAATAACTGTTTATAATTAAGAATGTTACATTATCATGAGCATAGTCTGAGGACAGTGTTAGGATCAGCAGCACAGATCTCAAACTTGCTGACCATGGCAGCAGGGCGTGCAGCTCAAACAACCTTGAATGTGATACCTAAGATTTTGAGGAGGGTGGGATGCTGCCCTAGAGTTCTGGTGTCTGTGATTAGCAGGTTTTATAAGTATATGCGATGAAATAACGGAGAATAATAATTCTCTGAGGTGGCTAGGATCCTCTGAGTTTAATAATGCTGTAAATCCTATCTTTTAAAAATTTGTCTTCTCTGCTTTTTTGCAGTATCAAGATGAGATAAAACCAGATTAGACAAAGTTTTAAGTGTTACAGAGGATATTAAGTGACTCACTAAATATAAGCATGGCATTAATATCTTTTTTCCATCCTTTGTGTTCGAGTAGCATTTTTAGCAAGATTATTAATCTCTGTCATGTTATAATATGATTATCAAAGCATATATTCCAGAAACTTGTCTCAATCACTACCTCATTCTTTATTTTATGAACTTAAGAGGCTAAAGCTTAGGTAACCCACAACGTCTATAATCTGTGTCTTCCACTTCTGTATTCACCTTATGGTGTTCAGGTTTCTTACACTGATTTTCCTGTCTCTTCATCCCAGATCCTTATCTGCTACTTCTGATTATTTACCTGTGCTTTGATGTTTTTCTTGCCCACCTGGATTCTCGCCTTGCTACTTGGACTTCTGGTAACTGCCTTTCCTCCTTCTGTCTAGACACTCTTCTAGTGACTTCTGTGACTACTCCTAGGCCCAAGACAGTGTAGATTTTTGTTCCTCTGACCTTTAATTTATTAAGATTTATACATGTCTGTAAAGTTTTTCATTTAGTTAATTTTATATACTACGTATTAATAAAACTGTGACAAGTCTTAACATGTGATAGGACACTGAAATTTGTGTGTTGTTCAAAGGAAAAAAAATAGGTTCAGAAGGTATGAAGAGATAGATGAGAGTAAAATTTAAGAAGGCAATATTTATGTATAGATTTTCACACTCTCTAATGGCTTAAGAATGGGTAGATAACAGGATATTTAATAGTTTTTTTTTGTTTCTTTAGACTCTAGTCTTCTTAAAAATCTTGTTTATTTTTCTGTGACCTTTTAGAAATTCCAGTTGTACTTAGTGGTTGCTGTGGTTACTCTTCTGTTAACTTGTAATGTTAATATGGACCCCTAATAAAACAGTGTCAGATTATAAATTTCTCATTTATTTTATAATTGACTATTCGTAATGATAATGAGCTCTGAATTGGTATTATTTCACTTGCATAAAGCATATTAATAGTTACTATTATAATGAACATAGCATTGTTCTTAAAATTTGGGGGTGAAATAGAAGCCTATTGTGAATTTTGGTATATAGTAATAAAACTTAAAAATGCCCAACCTTCCCAGGTTACCCTTTTACAATTTTCTTTTTTCTAATGATAATTATAGAGATGCTGGGGTACATGAGTTTTGCTCTTAACTCTTAGATGCAATGATCATACTGTGGATTCAGAAGAAGTTATTACTCCACTTGGTAAGAGTAGGGAATGCATATGATTTTTTTTTTAAATATGAAATTTATTGCCAAATTGGTTTCCATACAACACCCAGTGCTCATCCCAACAGGTGCCCTCCTCAATGCCCATCCCCCCATCAACCCTCCCTCCCACCCCCCATCAACCCTCAGTTTATTTTCAGTCTTTGAGTCTCTTATGGTTTGCCTCCCTCCCTAACTTTTTTTCCCCCTCCCCCTCCCCCATGGTCTTCTGTCAAGTTTCTCAGGATCCACATAAGAGTGAAAACATATGGTATCTGTCTTTCTCTGTATGACTTATTTCACTTAGCATAACAGTCTCCAGTTCCATCCATGTTGCTACAAAAGGCCATATTTCATTCTTTCTCCTTGCCAAGTAGTATCCCATTGTATGTATAAACCACATCTTCTTTATCCATTCATCAGTGGATGGACATTTAGGCTCTTTCCATAATTTGGCTATTGTTGAAAGTGCTGCTATAAACATTGGGGTACAAGTGCCCCTATGCATCAGCACTCCTGTATCCCTTGGGTAAATTCCTAGCAGTGCTACTGCTGGGTCATAGGGTAGATCTATTTTTAATTTTTTGAGGAACCTCCACACTGTTTTCCGGGGTGGCTGTACCAGTTTGTATTCCCACCAACGGTGCAAGAGGGTTCCTGTTTCTCCACATCCTCTCCAGCATCTATAGTCTCCTGACTTGTTCATTTTGGCCACTCTGACTGGCGTGAGGTGATATCTGAGTGTGGTTTTGATTTGTATTTCCCTGATGAGGAGTGACATGAGCATCTTTCCATGTGCCTGTTGGCCATCTGGATGTCTTCTTTAGAGAAGTGTCTATTCATGTTTTCTGCCCATTTCTTCACTGGATTATTTGTTTTTCGGGTGTGGAGTTTAGGGAGTTCTTTATAGATTTTGGATACTAGCCCTTTGTCCGATATGTCATTTGCAAATATCTTTTCCCATTCCGTTGGTTGCCTTTTACTTTTGTTGATTGTTTCCTTTGCAGTGCAAAGATAAAAAGCTTCATGAGGTCCCAATAGTTCATTTTTGCTTTTAATTCCCTTGCGTTTGGAGATGTGTCAAGTAAGAAATCGCTGAGGCTGAGGTCAGAGAGGTTTTTTCCTGCTTTCTTCTCTAGGATTTTGATGGTTTCGTGTCTCACATTCAGGTCCTTCATCCATTTTGAGTTTATTTTTGTGAATGGTGTAAGAAAGTGGTCTAGTTTCATTCTTCTGCATGTTTCTGTCCAGTTCTCCCAGCACTATTTGTTAGAGACTGTCTTTTTTCCATTGGATATTCTTTCTTGCTTTGTCAGAGATTAGTTAGCCATACTTTTGTGGGTCCAATTCTGGAGTCTCTATTCCATTGGTCTATGTGTCTGTTCTTGTGCCAATACCAAGCTGTGTTGATGATCACAGCTTTGTTGTAGAGGCTAAAGTCTGGGATTGTGATGCCTCCCGCTTTGGTCTTCTTTTTCAATATTACTTTGGCTATTTAGGGTCTTTTGTGGTTCCATACAAATTTTAGGGTTGCTTGCTCTAGCTTCGGGAAGATTGCTGGTGCAATTTTGATTGGGATTGCGTTGAATGTGTAGATGGCTTTGGGTAGTATTGACATTTTAACAATATTATTTCAATCTATGAGCACAGAATTTTTCCATTTCTTTGTATCTTCTTCAATTTCCTTCATAAGCTTTCTATAGTTTTCAGCATACAGATCTTTTACATCTTTGGTTAGGTTTATTCCTAGGTATTTTATGATTCTTGGTGCAATTGTGAATGGGATCAGTTTGTTTGTCTTTTGGTTGCTTCATTATTAGTGTATAAGAATGCAACTGGTTTCTGTACGTTAATTTTGTATCCTGTGACTTTGCTGAATTAATGTGTCAGTTCTAGCAGACTTTTGGTGGAGTCTATCAGGTTTTCCATGTAGAGTATCATGGCATCTGCAAAAAGTGAAAGCTTGACTTCATATTTGCCAATTTTGATGCCTTTGATTTCCTTTTGTTGTCTGCTGATGCTAGCACTTCCAACACTATGCTAAACAACAGTGGTGAGAGTGGACATCCCTGTAGTGTTCCTGATCTCGGGGAAAGCTCTCAGTTTTTCCCCATTGAGGATGATATTAGCTGTGGGCTTTTCATAAATGGCTTTTATGATGTTTAAGTATTTTCCTTCTATCTCGACTTTCTCAAGGGTTTTTATTAAGAAAGGATGCTGAATTTTGTCAAATGCTTTTTCTGCATCGATTGACAGGACCATATGGTTCTTATCTTTTCTTTTATTAATGTGATGTATCACATTGATTTGTGAATGTTGAACCAGACCTGCAGCCCAGGAATGAATCCCACTTGATCATGGTGAATAATTCTTTTTATATGCTGTTGAATTCGATTTGCTAGTATCTTGTTGAGAATTTTTACATCCATATTCATCAGGGATACTGGCCTATAGTTCTCTTTTTTTGCTGGGTGTCTGGTTTGGGAATCAAAGTAATGCTGGCTTCATAGAATGAGTCTGGAAGTTTTCCTTCCCTTCCTATTTTTTGGAACAGATCTTTCCAAGCTTCAATTTTTCAGTCTATGGTCTGAGGCTCTGCTAAAGGTTGTTGAAATTAAATGAGATGGCAAATGTAAAGTGCTTAGTTTAGAGCTCAGCATATGTAACAACACTTACTATAGAAGCAGGAGAGTAACACCTTAATGATTCTTAGGGGAGTAACCCAGAGGATTTGAGGAGAAGTTTCTTGGAGGAGGTATGATGACTGATGGAGCAGAATTCTGAATGAGGTATGGTGGTTGTCCTTTGTTGCCTGGTCTTTATCTTTAACTGAGCATTAAGCTGCATTGTGAATATGTCAATACGTATAATGTCTCAGGGGCATAAAAAGCAATGTTATACAGTTCCATTTTGTATTAAGTGTTATCCTTAATTTTCTTTCAGAGAATTAAAGATGGTAGCCTAATTGACTCCATTAAAACCATCTGTGTGGGGGATCATATTGAATCCATAAATGGAGAAGATATCATTGGGTGGCGTCACTATGATGTTGCTAAAAAGTTAAAGGAATTAAAAAAAGATGAACCCTTTACCTTGAAGTTAATAGAACCTAAGAAGGCATTTGGTAAGTTTGGGTGTGTGTATGTGTGTGAAGTGTTCCCTTCCCTGGCTTGTCTTTCTAAGGGTAGTGAGCACTGAGATGTGGTGCCATGTAATTTAGTATATCCATTAAGGATATAGAGAATGAGAGCACTACTTATAAGGGAAACAACTATTCAAGGAGAAAGAATTGCCTAAAAGGACATTTTCTGAAAGACCTTTGGAGTTACAAAGTCTGATGTCGAGTGACTTTGTGGCTGTTCCAGACTGTAAGAACGGCACATTGTAATACATTCATCTTGCTGAGGAGTAAAATTTTTGACTGGGCTCTCTAAGCCATAACTATTGTCCGTGGACCTTAACAGCAAAAACTTTTAGTTACACACAGAATTGGTATTTAAATAGTTATCTAGTCTATTTTAAAGACTTCCTTCAATACTTTTTCACCATTAGCATTTTGAATTTGGCAGCATGGGATGGTATGAAATTACTTCCACTTTGGTGTGACATCTGTACTTGCTTGGTTTTAGCCATGGCAGCTGTGTTCCAACTGTTCAAACCCCTAGGGCTATCTCATCTACAGGAAAATGTGCCAGCTTCTCCTGACTATCCAGCACTATTTTAATAAGCCAAATGACGGCCTCTGGTGTTCATCAGTGTTGAAATATCTTTAGCAGAATCATTCTAGGCTGCCCTTACTCATCCATGACCCCACCCAACTTCTGTTTTTCCCTTTGCTCACAGAACATAAATATTCCTTATAGTTTGCTTCTAATGGATATTTTCTCAGGGCAGTAAATAAAAATGATGGGAGAATGCAGTGGGTCTGGGGAATTACATTTCCCCTCCCTTAACAAGTAAGCGACAGATACTATCCATATGGAAGTGGAAATTCTTCTCTGCTTCCTAGCGATTCTGTGCCATTTAATAGAAATACGGTGTAGGTTATATTACTTGTGGGAGCGGGGTTACATAGATGTAAGAAAAGAATGTCTTGCACTGAGCAATGTACAGAATTAGTGAACCACTATATTGTATACCTGAAACTAATATAACACTGTATGTTAACTATACTGGAATTAAAATAACTTAAACAAACAAACATTGGGGGTGGGGGGAAAGAATCCCTTATTCCAGTGCTGCTCCTGGAAGGACCATCCTAGGAGACCATGCTATCGATACTGTGATTCTGTGTGGTGTGCAACCAAGCTTCTGAGTACACTTGTCACAGAGGAAGGCGGGCACACTCAGGTTTCTGTCCACCTCCTTGTGAACTGGCTTTGTTTGCTACCCAGTTCCCCAGATCATAACCTATAAACTGATTGGATATAAGCAGTTTGATTTTAGACTTTTCATAAATCAGTTCTTCTCTTAGTACAACTCAAGGAATATAATTTTTTCCTACATTTGTCTCTAGCACATAATCTGTTTTTCAGAATTAATCTCTATTTTTACCTATTGTCTGCATTGAAATCTTGTGGTCCCTGTATCTTTGTAGAAAGTTGCTGATATACATTAACTTGGATGCTTGGTTGATATTAGTCTTGGATGTTACAGAGGTCATTGTATTTAGCTATTATTGCTCCATGATTAGATTTTTTCCCTTTCAATACCAGAGACACATGTATAGATGGATAAACCCCCACACTGCCTTATGTGCTAGCTACTATTGAACATGCTCTCTATTGCTCCTATGAATTCCATGTACACATTTGAGGACACTGGGTAGGATTTTCCTAGCGGGGGTATATTATTTCTGTATCCCAAATTCTGGTGGTGCTGTGGTTAGGACATGTGGTTAGGACATGTAGAAATTGATTTTGGAGTAATGATAGGTTTTATTTTCCAAAGTTACTGTGGCAGCTTAACTCTACTTAAATCTGCTGATCAATATGCATTATCTCCTCTGGGTTGGTACTTGACTTTGGGCCATAGCCTGGGGGTTTTTCTCTGAGAAATAGGCCTTGCTACTCTGTCCTTCAGCCTTTAATTTTGCTGCTTTTGCCTCTGCGATAAAGGCAGTAGTAGTTGTTTCTTTTCTTTGACTTCATCCCAGTGCTTGGTGCTTTTCCCAGAAGGGAGTATACATCAAGAGGTACTTAGGGGATCTAGCTTCCCCCAGTTCTCTTGGTTCTGATCTTATTTTTTGCTGTTTCCTTCTATCCTGGATCTTATAGCATTGTCATTGATGGATTGATTCAGATTCATTGTCCTTCATGATTATCTGACTTTGTTGTCTTGGATTCCCACAGAAGAAAAGGCCACTGTAGGTGAGGCAGAACGTTCTCATCTCTGTGATCAGATAGGCTGCCTAGGCTGAAGTGAAGTCATTTCTAGGATTATACTGAAAGCTGTCGAAATAGCCATACACTCTAGTATTTTGATGTTTGCCTACCAACTTCCCTAAAGATTTATCCTGGGGAGGCATGTGGACTGGGTTCCAGAATGCAAGGAGGAAGAGTGCAGTTGGCTGCTTTGCAATGGTGTAATAAAGATGATGAATGCAACTTTCAGACATGGATGGGGGAATCCTTACACCTGCTCCCATTTTCATAGGTCCACCACATCCCACTTATGGGGGCCATTATATGTGCCAAGATTCTTTGAGAGCTACAGAATAAACACTTCCTAGTTTATTGAAAACCCATTTTGTTTGTTTTTTTTAGAAGACTATCAGGTCTCAGAAACAGGCTGTGTCAGTCAAGCCTTGGGAAGGTCGGGAGCTAAGGCCATTTCAGGGATGTTTGAACCAGGTACCTTTCATGGCACTGAATTAACTCCCTTTAGGTATTTCCTATCTTCATGTTTATCCACTGAGGATTCAGATTCCTCAGAGAGGGAGGGACACTGATTAAGTCATGTTCCATCTTGATAGTGAGGAAGGCAGTCTTACATGATCAGTAGGCTCACTAAAATCATGCAGGACAGGAGGGAGAGGTTTCCTTTTGGGTAGGAAAAAGTAGCAGATGTTCATTTTGCCATTTCTCCTAAGTTATTACCTTGTTTAGTGGAGTGTGTTGGTTTTCTCTTGACTTTGAATCTGACCGTGCCCATGCATGATACTATGAGGCTGGGTGTGTAGAATGGATATGGAGGGGGGTGCCTGGGTGGCTCAGTCTGTAAAGCATTTGACTCTTGATCTCAGCTCAGATCTCAATCTCAGGGTCGTGAATTCAGGCCCTGTGTTGGCTCCAGGCTGGGCGTGAAGCCTACTTAAAAAAAAGAATGGATGTGGAGGGAGGCAGGATATTGTCAATTGGCTTTGCATGTCTAGTCTTAAGGATTTTTTTTTTTTTTTTTTTTTTTTTTAATTTTAAGTAATCTTTACACCCAGCATGAGGCTTGCTCAAATTTAACACCCTGAGATCAGGACTCTCATGCTCTACCAACTGAGCCAGACAGGCACCCTGCATCAAGCTTTCTTTTAGGGAAAGGGTGAAAGCGACATTCTTAGTGCTGGTCACCAGATTTGGAAAGGACAACAATCCAGATTTGGACTATACTTCTGAGAAGATCTTTCATTTATCTCCCACAGATAACTTAAGAATCTGCTGTGTTCTGGGAACTCCATTAGGCACAGTGGATACTAAGAAAGAAGGCTATAATTCTTACCTTTTGAGGAGTTCACAGTTTAGCAAGAGGCTGTTATTCAGTGAATTTTGCCCCCTAAAATTCATGTGTTGAAATCCTAATCTCCACTACCTCAAAATGTAACTGTATTTTGAGATAAGGTCTTTAAGGAGGTAATTAAATTAAAATGAGATCATTAGGGTGAGCCCTGATCCAATATGACTGGTATAAGAAGAGGAAATTTGGACATAAATACACATAGTGAGAGAATACCATGTGACCATGAAGATCTCTACGAGTCAAGAAGAGTGGTCTTAGAAGAAAGCAACCTTGGTGTTGGCTTGATCTCGGACTTTTCTAGAACTGAGAAAATGATTTCTTATGTTTAAGATAGGTGGTCTTTTGTACTTGCCCTAGGAAACTAACATAGAAGCCAATAGGCTTAAAAAAAAAAAATCACAGTGCAAATTCTTTGACTATAGCAGTATGGGCTCCCTAGTAATCTAGAAGGTACAGGTTGGGTATCTTAGCTGTCCTTTGGCCTTGGGTATATGGCAAGAACATCCTGATGTTTTCATTCAATAGATGTTTGATCATTTAGTACATGTTGGTCTTAGGATATTAATCGCTGATATAGTTTCTTGAGAGTCCACTGTATTCCATCACGATATTACCTGCTTGGTCTGTCTGTGAATAAGATCTAATTCTTACCTTTAAGAAGCTCAGATCTAGTGGGAAGAGATGGATATGAAAAGAAAGAAATCCAATAGAGTGTTAGAGGTGCTAACATGTATTGGAGGCATAAAAGTGGGAGACATCAGGTCTACCTAAGAGTTGAGGAAAAGCTTTCTGGAGAAAGGATTTGAGCTGAATCTTAAAAGAGGTGTGCTCAGTAAACAAATTAGGATAGGTTGTCCCAGGGAGTGAGAATACAATAAGGGTGCGGAGGCATGGGGCAGTATCCTATGTTTGGGAATAAGCATGTATGTCAGTGTGATTCCAATAGAGGTTATAGGTGGTTGTGTGGCAAGAGACAAAGCTCAAGGGTCAGTAGAGACCAAATAATCAAGACCCTTATATGTGAAGATAAAGAGTGGGCAATGAAGGGGCTTAAGCAGGAGAGTGACATGATGAGACTTGGCTTTTAGACAGTTTGGAGACTGTGTCAAAGCGGGGGGTGGTTTATGAGATAGTGGTCAACGAAATCCATGAAGATTCTATTGTGTAGGTTGCAGAGAGAGAAGGTGAAATCCTGAATTAAGGTAGTACCGGTAGGTATGGAGATGAGAAATGGTTCCGAGGAATAGACAGTGGCGTGCTGGAGCCATTTGTGCACATCTCTCCCAAACTCCACATTTAGTGACATCATTTACATCACAGACATAGAAAAGTGCTGCAAATCAGGACTTTTTTTTTTTTTTTTTTTTTTTTTTTTAAGCTTGGAGAGCTGATGGTTAAACATTTATCTGTGTACTAGTGAATATTAAGGTAGAATTGGCAACTCATTGTAGAGGTAAAAGATATTGCAAATGATGACCCACAGATGTGGCTTGGGTGAGGGATTGTAGTGCCATTCTTTAAGATGAGGAAAACTGGAAGAGAAACAGATTTGGGTGAGAAGATAGGGAAGAGAGACTGTACTTACAGTATAATTTTGGGCCTGAGGAATTTGAAACTTGTGGGAAAATTTAGTTGGCAATGTGTAAGAGGTAGACAGGTGTTGAGAACTGGAGCCTCGGGGATGGGATTTAGGAGTAATTTCAAGCTGTGGAAATCCCATCACTCAGAGTAGTAAGAGAAAAAGATCAAACCTAGAGCTGTGGGGGAAGCCCAGCCTTTCCGGAGTAGAGAGAGGAGGGGCCAGCACAGTGAGGAATGGCCAGACTTGGAGGAGACAGCTTTTGGATGCCCTTTCCCTAAGCACTCAAGAGCCCAGTACTTGTCCCAAGAGCAGATGCTCCACTGCAGCTTTTCCTGAGTTGGCGGTGGGGCTCTGAGGGGGAGCTAAAGGCTATTTTAAGACACACCCTCAGATTCTCCTGTGTTGATCAGAGTTTAAATCACTGTTCATCCAGTGGATCTCAACCAGTATGTTTAAAATACCAAGTAGGGGCACCTGGGTGGCTCAGTCTGTTAAGCGTCGGACTTCCACTCAGGTCATGATCTCAGGGTTTGTGAGTTTGAGTCCTGAATTGGGTTCTCTGCTGTTAGAGTAGAGCCTGCTTTGGATTCTCTGTCCTCTTCCATTTGCCACTCCCCTGCTCATTTTCTATCTTGGTCTGTCTCTTTCAAAAATAAACATTACAAAAAAACCCCAAAACACAAAGTAGAATAGAATCGGAAACTTCATAGTCCTTTGTGCCTAGTAAGGGTAGGTTACACTGTACGTGTCAGTTACGTTTTGTATATTTGTGTTTCAATTATGTATATATTTGTAATTGTGTTATGTGTATTTGTCACTGTGGGTCATAGCAAAAAAGTGATAAAAATGGAAGCCACTGGTTTAAATGATTCCCTTGTTAAAAATTTGTAGCTTGAGAAATCTTTCCCATACCTAACATGGTTTCTCCTGGTCAGCTGCTTTCTGATCCAAATTTTTCTCCTTCTAGCCATGAGTTGATGGCAGCCTTCCCAGTCCTTATCAAGTATCGGGTGGAATGTCTCTAGTGATATTTTTTTTAGGGCATGGCTCACTTCCTTTCCCTTTTTGCCAATGAAAAGGAACATGTCTCCACAATGAGCTCAACACTGCAGGGTTTGCCCTGTAAACCTAGACTTTCCCAAGGCTGTGAAAACCCACTCTTCCATTTAGCTGGCTCTAAGACTAGACTAGTTCAACTGGTTTGTTTCCTGTGCGGCCTTTTAGCTGCAGAAAAATAACTGTTAAATCTCTGAAACTTTGGTTGTTTTACTTGGATGATTCTCTATGTATCCCAGAGAAGTTCTTTAATTTGTAATTGTTGCCCTTTATGGAAAGATGTTTGTGGAAGAAGGCCTGAAGTGTTTTTTGTAAATTGTTTTCAAAATCAGAAAGGGAGTTAAAAGAAAAAGTGTACCTCCTAAAGCATTAATAGTCTTTGCTTTGGGGTTAGATTTTGTAACAGATCTCCGGGCTATGTCTTCTTTTAGAGGCTTCATTTCTGTGCTATGTGTCTATCAGAATAGGATGTTCAGTATGTGAAGTACGTCTGAGTCCTTTGAGTCATTCACAGCTGGAAAACTCGGACCTCATCTGTGTGATTCAGCTTCACTGATGTGCTCCTTTTCAAAGACTAAGTCTATTTGATATTAAGAGAGAAACTTTGGCTTTTAAGTTTTAGATGACTTTTTGGATAGTATTTTTTAAGTGTTTGAAAATGTCTATTTTTCATGCTATTTCTAGTGAAAAAGTTTCAACCAACAAGTGCTTTTAGTGCCTTTTCATGTATACTGAATTCTACAAAACATACTGGGGAATATAAAAGTTACTGAAGAGAAAGTACAAGTAATTAAGTATATAGACTGTCACGTTTGGACTGTGTGATCATGTGGCATTGGATTAAACTTTGTGACTTGGTTTCTTCATACAAAAAGTGAAAATGATAATAGTATTTATCCTATCAGGCCACTGCGAAGGTTAAATGATTAAATACATGAAAAAAGAACAGAACAGTCCCTGACACCTAGTAAGTATTCAATATAAGTTTTATTACTATTCTTATGAAGGTGGAACCTTTCTGTAAGGGGTGATTTTAGGAACAAGACAAACACATGTGAAACTTGAAAAGTAATGGAGATGAGTTGGTGATTAGCACGTTATTTGTTGGGAACTCTGGCACGGTTCCAGATCTCGAAAAGACCGACGATGATATCCTATCTCCTATCAATGAGATACATCTGTATTTCCTTATAGTAGCTGCCTGCCATTCACTTTTCTAAGTACTTTCTATGTTGGAAATCACTTAATCCTTTCAACCATGCTAGAAGATGAAGCAGTTTGTCCAAGGTTTTAGACTAGTGAGTGATGGAGGCAGCCTTCTAACCCATGCAGTGAGCCTTCAGAGCCAGCTTTCTAACAACTGTTGCAGATACGTTTGTATGTTTGCTGTCTTCAAGGAGCTTCCAATTGATAGGAGGCAGATATATTAAGAATCAAGTAATTCTATTAATAGCAGTAAGGTACCATTTATTGAAGGCTTATAGGAAGCAATAAAGAGCATAGACTGAGACAAATTGCTTGGGTTTAATTCCTATCTCTGCTGCTTGTTATCTATGTGATTTTGGACCATGTACTCCCTCTGTTCCTGTTTACTTATCTATAAAGCCTTGTGAGGATTAGATGAGTTAATATATGTAAAGTACTTAGAATAGTGCTTGGCACATAGTGCTACATAAATGTAAGTCATTTCTAATAGGACTGTTATGGCCTGATTTAATCATCATGCCATTCCTGAGAGAGTTTTTCAGATAAGTAAACTGAGACTTTGGGCAGTTAAATACCTTGCTGAGGTCACCCAACGGTGGATGGGGAGTGCAAGTACAGTACTCCATTCCTGTTTGCTCCTGAGGCTTGTATTAACATTGGATGTTACTGCCTTTCTAGAATACAACACAAGCCAGGGTATGTGCTAGAAAAACATTTAAAGTACAGTTCGGCTGAGAGCTGACTGTCCATGACTGGGAAGGGTTCTAAAGCTTTGAGAGTGATGGGGGCTGGGAGAAATGGTAAGATTGGGAAGGAACTTCCCCAAAGAGAAAGCCATGGTTTTTGGTAGGTTCCACCAGAATCAGGGACCAGGGTCCTATTTCCATGTAACTCCCCATAAGAGGTGACAGGATGCCTGATAGAGTTCCATAGGATATTAGAGACTTAAGAACTGTGGCCTTGTGGGGCACCTAGGTGGTGGCTCAGCTGGTTGAAAATCCAGCTTTGGCTCGGGGCATAATTCTGCGGTTGGTGAGTTCAAGCCCCTCATCGGGCTTGCTACTGTCAGCGGAGAGCCTGCTTCAGATCCATCATCCCCCTCTGTCCCTCCTGCTTGTGTGCTCGCTATCTAAAAACAAAAACAAAAGAACCTTCCAAAGAACAAAACTGTAGCCTTGCAGGCTTGAGGTCAAGATTGCCCTGTGTCCTGGGCTTAGGCTACAAGTGGACATACTGACTTGGACATAGTTTCAGACTGTAGGGTTTTTGTTGGACTGAGCCCATTCGCAGCCCTCTTGATGCTCAGAGAGGGAAGAGAGACTTCAAAAACAAAGCTAAGGCTCGGTTTCTCACCAGGCCTCTGGAATGAGGGGCTCCGAATCCTGTTCAATCTGACCTTTCTTATACCCAAAATTGTGGAGTAAAATTTTAAATCCGCTTCAGAAATTTAAATTGATGTTCAGAGAAGGGAAAGGTAGGTAGGTGAAATCTTCCTAGGGAAGATTTGCATTTGAACTTGGTCTTGGTAGATGGGAGGAAAAGTATAGACAGGATTTTCTGTGGGAAGTGTTGAGAACAGTGAAGAGCCTGGGCTTGTAGGAACTGCAGCAAATCAGGCTGCAGAAGCAGTTCTGGGTTATTATAAGAAGAGCTCCAAAAACTAGGTGGGGAATCTGAGCTTGTTTTTGAGGGAGAGAGGGAGTCCTTTAGGTATTAGAACTGAAGAATGACATGAAATAGATTTTGGGGATTTAAGCCTGAAAATCAATGTGGCTGGATTTTATAGAGAAGAAACTGTATAGGAGGCTGCAGCAGCAGTCTGGGAGTAAATAAGGGCTGGGATTAGGGGCAGCAGTAGGGATTTGAAGGAGAGAAAGAAGCCTGAGTAATATTGCCAAGGCAAACATGGTTGTCAGGAGTTGGATTGATGCTGCTTAAAGGAGGAGAGAAGAGAAAGTTCAGAAGAAACAAATGTCACTCCCAAGATGTCTATCCTTGGAGCCTGTGTAATAAGAGTGATGACTGGAAATGAGGCAGTTTGGATGTAGAATTGGTTTGAGGGAAAGTTAGGGAGAGATGTTCAGTTTTAGATACTTTGCATTTTATCTGGCAGTGGCACTCGTGTGTGTGTGTGTGTGTGTGTGTGTGTGTGTGTGTGTGTTTGTGTGTGTGTATGTATATATGTGTATACGTATATACATACATAGGTATATACACGTATTATATATGTGTGTGTGTGTGTGTGTGTGTGTGTGTGTGTGTACACAGGCAAAGGCTTAAGGTCTTCACAATGATAAATTTAGGGGGTAGAACATGCCGCTTAATCATCTTTTTATGTCACAGAATTTGTTCTGCCCTTCTATCTAGCTGGATGTTGGTTTGGCATTTGCCACTAAGATACTATGGGAGAAGATAAATAAAGAGCCAAATTCTCTTTTGTGGGGTGTGGCAGATGTGTTGAATACTGAGTGTAACTGATAAATGCGTTTTCAGCGTAAGACTTAGCTGGATAAAGACCCAAGCTAAATACGCACTCTTTTATTGTAGTTGTAAACTCTCCTTAAAAGAAAATTTATTAAATGCTGACATTTTTAATTGGGAAAAGTGAAATTACAATCTATAGTATTAAGAACTTTGTAATCCCAAGGCACTTACTTTGAACAGAGATTGGTTTCTTAGAACTATAATGTTTCAGGAACACTTGGAATTAATAACTGTGAATAAAAGACAGATTAAGTTTTCAACTGTTCTTAAGCTTAGTCCTAGCACTGTAGGAGGAAGGGGGCAAAAATGCTACAATGTAAGTGGCTTCCTTAATATGGCTGCACAGTATGAATATAATGTAATTTATTAGAGTGGTGCCTGGGTGGCTCAGTCGGTTAAGCACCCGACTCTTGGTTTTAGCTTAGGTCACAATCTCACAGTTCGTGAGTTCAAGCCCCACATCGGGCTCTGTGCTGATGGCATAGAACCTGCTTGGGATTTTCTTTCTTCCTCTATCGCTGTTTCTCCCTCGCTCTCTCTCTCAAAATAAATAAACTTAAAAATTTCTTTTAATAAAAAAAGTAACTTATTAGAAAAACAGCGATTATACCAACACATATTCTGTGGAGTATTTTTACAATGGGAGTTGTCAGATCCATTATCCTATAATTATATAACAGATTGTGCTCAAAATTGTGGTAAGAGTATGTTTTCAGAATAAGTTAAGGAGGTTATTTCTTTTGTGTATGGAGAATGATTAATGATGTATTAAGTGAAAAGACAGACTACAAAACAATGTGTGGTAATATCCTATTTCTGTAAAACTTTTTTTTTAATGTTTATTTGAGAGACAGTGTGAGCTGGGGAGGGGCAGAGATAGAGTGAGAGAGAGACAGAGACAGAGAATCCCAAGCAGCCTCCCCGCAGTCAGCACAGCCCACTGCAGGCTATGTGTGAGATGGCCTGAGCCGAAATCAAGAGTTGGACAGTCTGCTGACTGAGCCACTCAGGGGCTCCTGTAACAACTAAGAAAAATGACTTACAGCATATGTATATTGAAACTTAATAGTTTTTTAGGTGGTGAGTTTATGAGTGACTTCTTTCTTTAGGCTTCTTGTGTTCTTTGCATTTTTAATATAAAATTAATATACTAACTTTTATAGCCAGAAAACAATTATTTGGAAAAAGAGGCTAGCATTTCTAGGCTAAGAAATAGAGAAACTGAGTCATTCTACTTAGTGGCTTCATAATTTTTAACTATATGATTATTCCCATTAAAAAATTTTTTTTTGAAATTTATTTTTGAAAGAGAAGGAGACAGAGTGTGAGTGGGTGAGGGGCAGAGAGAGAGAGAGCGCGCGTGCACACACACACAGAATCCAAAGCAGGCTTCAGACTCCAAGCTGTTAGCACGGAACCAGACGTGGGGCTCGAACTCATGAACTGTGAGATCATGACCTGAGCTGAAGTTGGACACAACCTACTGAGCTGCCCAGGTGCCCCTGATTATTCTCATTTTAAACCATTTTCTTTAATATTATAAATGGTTCTGTGTTAGAAATGTAGAATATTCCATTATATCACTTCTTTAAACTGTTAAGATTGTTTTTGTAACACTTTTCATACCTTTTCAAAGACTAGTAGAAAATATGTAGTAAACCAATAATAAAAGTGAAGAATACCTCTTGATTTTTTGAATTCTCTGGTAAAATCATGCTGTGGAATAAATAAGTTTAAAAGGGTACAAATATTTTATCCACTTAAAAATTTTTTTTCCCTCCTATTGGAGTCCAGAGGTTTATAATCTTTTTTGTAACACAGTCCCCTCTGTATTAAAGCTACAAACTTTCTTCAAGGCGTGCGTTAACTTTTGCCTGTAATTTCAAGGAGTTCTAAAAATAGAGCTGAGTTTTTCTCAAATGATGTCTTTTTATTTTTTATTTTGAGAGAGGGCACAAGTGAGTGAGGGGCTGAGAGAGAGAAGCAGGGCTCACCTGGGGCTGGAGCTCATGATCGCGGTGGGGGGCTCGAGCAGGTCTTGAACTCAAGAGTTGTGAGATCATGACCTGAGCCAGGTCAGATGCTTAACCACTGAACCACCCAGGCACCCTCAAATGACATCTTAACTAAAGAATAAGATTTCAGGTACAGTTATTCCATTTCCCACACTTATCATGCACTGTATAGTCTCCTCCCTCAAAGGAACAGTTACAAGAGCAACTGTGTGTGTGTGTGTGTGTGTGTGTGTGTGTGTGTTTTGTGGTGTTGGTTCATTGTTGCCAGCTCCTTTGATCCAGTAGACAATGATGCGTTGTGCATGTGGCATCCACTTATCTTTTTGTCTTTTTAAAAAATATTTTTTTTTAGAGAGTGAGCACAAGCTGGGGAGAGGGGCAGAGGGCGAGGGAGAGAATCCCAAGCAGGCTCCACATTCACTGCAGAGCCCAATGTGGGGCTCCATCCCACGACCCTGGGATCATGACCTGAGCTGAAATCAAGAGTTGGATGCTCAACCAATGGAGCCATCTAGGTGCCCCAACTTGTCTTTTTTAAATGTACCCCAGCACCCTACCAGCTGAATTTAAAAAACAAAATAAAAACTCATGGCCATTCTAAAGGAGTCTGAGAAATGTTGGTGCGAGGAAGAGCACATGGAAAAAGGGAATGTACAGTTACATTTTTATATTTTGGAACACAAGCTAGATTTTATGTCAGCTGTTCTGAGAAGTGTGTGTGCAGGCATGTGTGTGTTAGGGGTGGGAATAGGGTAGGGAGCTCTTGAACTGTTTATAGACAGGTCTATTTGTGTATGTCCAAGCATTGGAAGGCCTTTTTAGAAATTGCTTCACTGCTTAGACAGAATTCTGTATTGTGAGATCTCTTTCAGTTGGCAACAGTGGAAAACCTTACCAAACTGACTTGTGCAGAAAAGGGCATCTTATAAATCAACCGTCCATGAGGGGTGCTGGCATTAGCAAAGCTCCGTGTAGGGGCTGTACAGTGTGATCAAGACCCAGTTTCTTGCTCTTTCTTCTTTGCTGCCCGAGGCATCAGCTTCATTATTCCTATATTATCTTAAGGTTAGCTCCACATTCTGTCCCGAAATGGAGGTCAGCAACTACTGAGACTGTGTGCTTCCTTATTCATTGCAGAACAGAAAAGGAGCATGTCCTTGTCTCAGAATTTCTAGCAAAAGTCCTTAGATTCATTCTGCCTTAACTGACTTTGGTCACATCATCATCTCTGAAACAGTCATTTGTGATGAGGGGAATCTGATAAGTTGGCCCATCCCTGAAGCTGAGAGCAGTCAGCTTCCCCTGAACCACAGTGACCCTCAAATGATCGCTGGTACTGAGAAGGCAACCAATGGAATGGATACTGGAGGGCCTCCACTGCTGAATGCCTCCATGAGAGGTTGGGTTTAAACTCAGCCACTTTGGAGAATCTGAGTGGAACAATGGGAGGGAGGGTCATGTGTTATTTCCATGCTCCTGTAAATTGAAGGGGGAAAATCATAGTTTTATGGAAAAGATTAAATAGAATAAAAAGGAGACCTCTATTTGAAGTGACAAGTCTCTGAATACTGTCAGAAAACCAATGCAAGTGTTTCTGATGGGGAGAGAGTTTTGGGAAGAGATTTCTCCTCCCCAGGTTGAAATGTACCAGCAGAAACCTTCTATGATATGAGCCAGGCCACTGGGCTGACCAAGTATTATACATTAGCTGTGTGAATGCTTAAAACAACACCATATTTAGGTGGTGGTCTTTTATGGATGAGGACTTGTTCCCTGTGAACAGAAGAGCTGGGATTTGAACTCAGGTTTTCTGATTCTGAACTCTATCTTGTTCACTGAGTAAGTGTTAGATGTAGCTGTGTCTGTCTGTACCCATCTCCTGTTGAAATCCTGGCTTTGGTCTTCCTTATGAAAGTGATGATCCATGCTGTAGGCCAACTAGAGCCCTCATGGGACCAGAACAGGACCTTGTTCTGCAGACATGAGGAGAATGCCCATTTCACCACCTTGTCACTCTGTGTCAGTTGGGGATCTAAGCCATGTTGTATGTGCCCCTCCTGAAAACAGGGCTATAGTTTTTGTCAGCCTCTTATTTCTCCAAAGGTCAGGGTCGAACTAGAGGTAGACATCTGTCTTCTCTGCTTCCTCATTCCTCCACTTCATGGTATAGCAGAGACTGGAGGGTGGGCTAATTATTGAAAATGCCCATTAAAATGGGGTATCATAAAGAATGATACTAGTGTGTATAAATATCTTATTTAAAAATGTATACATTCTTTTACTGTTTTTGTTTTTTTTTTTTTTTTATGTAAAAATCCCTTTGAGTAGAGGACACAGATTGGAGTTCTGTGAGGTCTTACATAATTACAATCTTCATGCATATCTGTGGGTTCTGTTTCATTTTAAAAAACTAGATATGTGAAATACTGGATGTTTATTTTTTTTTATTTTTTATTAAAAAAATTTTTTTTTTTTAACGTTTATTTATTTTGAGACAGAGAGAGACAGAGCATGAACGGGGGAGGGGCAGAGAGAGAGGGAGGCACAGAACCGGAAGCAGGCTCCAGGCTCTGAGCCATCAGCCCAGAGCCCGACGCGGGGCTTGAACTCATGGAACATGAGATTGTGACCTGAGCTGAAGTCGGACGCTTAACCGACTGAGCCACCCAGGCGCCCCAAAATGCTGGATGTTTAAAAATATTTTTCCTAATCTCCTAGTGTTGTCTTGCTTACATCTATTTTTTTTTTTTTTTTTTTTTTTGTTTTTTTATGTTTGCATCTGCCCTCATGGAATCTTTCCAAAGCTGTTAACCTACTTTTCCTCACAATAACTCCTTGGTTCACACTTACTTCATCAGTGCATGTACTTTTAAATTAAATTACATAATTAGAGTAACAGATACAATTGCCACAAAATGGGCTTGGGAACAAGTGTGACTGCTTCTTGGTGACCTCCCTCTCAACTATGGGAGCAGCTGTGTAACCACAGCTGTGTGTGTCCTGTGGTCTACGTCATCTGCAGCAGGTGGGTAGTCTGTATGCTTCACAGGAGTGAGGAGCCCTGAATCTAGCAAATCCAGCCAGCTGCAGGCTGGCTACTAGTGTCTACTGGACGAACTGCGTCTCTCTCTGCACTCAGTCCCAAGAGAGGTCTCATGTAAACTTGTTCATGGGAAGTGTGAAGTGACTGACTTAGGGCTTGGCCTCGTTAGTTAGACATGCTTAGGCCGGCTTGCCAAAAGTAGGCCAGACGAGAAACTTTCACAGTCTTCAAAACATTCAGCACAGAAGGACAGAACTTGTTTTTTTCTCCTGCGGGTAAACAGGACCATCCTGTTTTCATGTATGAACTGGTGATTTATGTCCCTGAATCATAGGATCATAGAGAAACATGGCTTCTGTTTCCTTAGCTGTAAAAGCTGCCTTTCAGGAGGTTGGTCCAAGCCAGAACTTAAAATTTAATATTTGGTGCCACCAAGTGGTTGGTTTTGAGATAACTACCTTAATGGAGAAGGATGGTTTGACAAATAATGACTTAAAAACTGGGGTGAATTGGCAGAGCACAAAGGATTTTTAGGACAATGATTACAGGCTATCGGAGCAACTGGGTGGCTCAGTCACCTGAACGTCTGACTTCAGCTCAGGTTGTGATCTCACGGTTTGTGAGTTCGAGCCCCACATTGGGCTTGCTGCTGTCAGCACAGAGCCCACTTCGGATCCTCTGTCCCCATCTCTCTCTACCCCTCCTCTGCTTGCACTCTCTCTGCCAAAAATAAATAAACATTAAAAAAAAATTGTATGCTCATAAAATACCTAGGAATAAATCTAACCAAAGAGGTGAAAAATCTATACACCGAAAACTATGGAAAGCTTATGAAAGAAATTGAAGAAGACACACACAAAAAATGGAAGAATATTCCATGCTCTTGGATTGGAAGAACAAGTATTGTTAAAATGTTGATACTGCCCAAAGCAATCTACATATTCAATGCAATTCCTATCAAAATGACACCAGCATTCCTCACAGAGCTAGAACAAACAATCCTCAAATTTGTATGGAACCAGAAAATATCCCTAATAGCCAACGCAATCTTGAAAAAGAAAACCAAAGCAGGAGGCATCACAATCCCGGACTTCAAGCTGAATTACAAAGCTGTCATCATCAAGATAGTATGGTACTGGTGCAAGAACAGACAATCAGATCAATGGAACAGAATAGAGAACCCAAAAATGGACCCAGAAATGTATGGCCAACTAATCCTTGACAAAGCAGGAAAGAATATCCAATGGAATAAAGACAGTCTCTTCAGCGAATGGTGCTGGAAAACTGGACAACCATATGCAGAAAAATGAATCTGGACCACTCTTACACCCATACCCCAAAATAAACTCAAAATGGATGAAAGACCTCAATGTAAGACAGGAAGTCATCAAAATCCTTGAGAAAGCAGGCAAAACCCTCTTTGACATTGGCCACAGCAACTTCTTACTCAACAAGTCTCCAGAGGCAAGGGAAACAAAAGCAAAAATGAACTACCGGGACCTCATCAAAATAAAAAGCTTCTGCACAGCAAAGGAAACAATCAGCAAAACTAAAAGGCAACCGATGGAATGGGAGAAGATATTTGCAAACGACAGATCAGATAAAGGGTTAGTATCCAAAATCTATAAAGAACTTCTCAAACTCAACACCCAAAAAACAAATAATCCAGTGAAGAAATGGGCAAAAGACACGAATAGACACTTCTCCAAAGAAGACATCCAGATGGTCAACTGACACATGAAAAAATGCTCAACATCACTCATCATCAGGGAAATACAAATCAAAACTACCATGAGAGACCACCTCACAGCTGTCAAAATGGCTAACATTAACAACTCTGGCAACAACAGATGTTGGCGAGGATGCAGAGAAAGAGGATCTCTTTTGCACTGCTGGTGGGAATGCAAGCTAGTGCAGCCACTCTGGAAAACAGTATGGAGGTTCCTCAAAAAACTAAAAACAGAACTTCCCTATGACCCAGCAATTGTACTACTAGGTATTTATCCAAGGGACACAGGTATGTTGTTTCGAAGGGACACGTGCACCCCCATCTTTATAGCAGCACTGTCAACAATAGCCAAAGTATGGAAAGAGGCCAAATGTCCATTGACAGATGAATGGATAAAGAAGACATGGGGTGTGTGTGTATATATACATATATATGTATATGTATGTGTGTATATATATATGTATACACACACACACAATGGAGTATTACTCGCCAATCAAAAAGAATGAAATCTTGCCATTTGCAACTACGTGGATGGAATTAGAGATGTTATGTTAAGCAAAGTAAGACAAAGACAAATATCATATGAGGACTTTAAGATACAGAATAGATGAACACAAGGGAAGGGAAGCAAAAAATATAAAACTAGGGAGGGGGACAAAACAGAAGAGACTCATAAATATGGAGAACGAACAGAGGGTTGCTGGAGGGGTGGTGGAAGGGGGGATGGGCTATAAGTGGGTAAGGGGCATTAAGGAATCTACCCCTGAATACATTGTTGCACTATATGCTAACTAACTTGCATGTAAATTAAAAGAAAAATTATATGCTACTGTGATGGTGGATAAATTTTCCAAACCCATAGAAAGTACAACATCAAGAGTGAACCGTAACGTAAACCACAGACCTCAAGTAATGATGTGTCAGTGTAGGTCTGTTGATTGTACCAAATTTATCACTGTGGTGGCAAATGGTGATAAAAGGGAAAGCTGTACACATGTGGGGGCAGGAGGCATATGGGAAATTTGTCTTCTCAGTTTTGAACCTAAAACTGTTTTAAAAAATAAAACATTTAAATAAAGAAGCAAACCTTCCAGGGGAACCTGGGTGGCTGAGTTGGCTAATCATCCAACTCTTGATTTCAGCTCAGGTCATGATATCATGCTTTGTGGGATCGAGCCTCAGGTTAGGCTCTGTGCTGACAGCATGGAGCCTGCGTGGAACTCTTTCTCTTTCTGCCCCTTCTCCGCTCTCTCTCTTTCTTTCTTTCAAAATAAATATTAAAAAAAAAACTTAAAAAACCCTTCATTCTACGTGCATTTTCCTTTCTAGCTACTGGTGTTTTAAGAGCAAGGTGTAAGATAGAGACATCATCTAGGGAAGCTGGCTGACTTCTCCAGCCTGGATGACAGTCCCTTGATAAAACTCCAGAGGCTGGGTTCTTAGCTTTGTAAACCTCAGAAACCTTTTATTTTCACTGTTGTTAGAGTTGTCCAATTTTCCAGGGTTCTATCCTGCTGACCAAACTTGCAAGAGACTTGTTAAGTCAGAATGCTAGTGTAGTAGTTTAGTTAGAAATGTGTGTGAAGTGGTAGACCAAAACACCTGTGTTAGCTGAGCAGTTCATTTTCCACCTTATAGGAAATTTTTATGGGGAGACAGGTTATACTGAGTAGGTTGCTTAGTGAAATCACAGTGGTGTGTGTGTGTGCGCGCACGTGTGCATGTGTGTGTGGGGGGTGTGTGTGGAAGGGGTGGGTGGTGTAAGGTTGTTTATCTTGAAGGTTAATATTAAGCTGAGACTGTCTTGAGTGCTTTAGGTCTGTACGTCACTCCAAGGTGGTGATGATGACAGACCTCATCTTTTTCTTTGGGCACGCTTCTGGAAATTCTGTGCTGAAAATCTTCCATTAATTTGTTCTTCCCTCAGGGCACAGTATGACTGGCAAGGCAAATGCAGTAGACTTGCCGATAAAGCTCTGGTTGCTGGAGAATCTGTCTGGTCATGATGATTAGCATTAATGTCATCAGCTTAGGAGAACTGGTCTCTTTATTGTGTGATAATTTTAAATAATTTCATTCTCCAAGGAAAGCTTTTTTTTTTTTAATGTTTATTTTTATTTATTTATTTTTTTTAAATTTTTTTTTAACGTTTATTTATTTTTGAGACAGAGAGAGACAGAGCATGAACGGAGGAGGGTCAGAGAGAGGGAGACACAGAATCTGAAACAGGCTCCAGGCTCTGAGCTGTCAGCACAGAGCCCGACGCGGGGCTCGAACTCACGGACTGTGAGATCATGACCTGAGCCGAAGTCGGACGCTTAACCGACTGAGCCACCTAGGCGCCCCTTTAATGTTTATTTTTGAGAGAGGGAGACACAGAATTCAAAGCAAGCTCCAGGCTCTGCTCCGGGCACAGAGCCCGACGCGGGGCTCAAACTCACAAACTGTGAGATCATGACCTGAGTCAAAGTTGGACGTTTAACCAACTGAGCCACCCAGGCACCCCAGAGGAAAACTTGTTTTATGTTTTGGTGATTCTGTCCCCGGTTACAAGTTACAATTAATATGTAAAATCCTTAATTACTTTGGTGTAGATTCCCAATAGCAAAACAGTACTTGCTGAAGATGGGAATGATTCTAGATTCTATGTCAGCAAGAAAGCATATTTGCAGGGCACTTGATGTCTGTCTGGAGAGCTTTGTACATCCCTCACTACCTACTTGCATGTACCAGCCTGTCCTGTGGCTCCTCATTGGAGCTCAGTTATCTCCGGTTGGTGGTAGGGCATCTTCCTGCCCCACCTCTGTATTTTGTCCCAAACTGCTGCCACAGAGTCCTTGGTCAAGGGTACTTGGGGATATTTGTGAACTTATGAGTTGGTAGCCTGTGACTGGAATTGGATCCACACATCTTTTATTTTTGCTAATACGTTGTTTTTAAAGGTTTGACTTAATTGGAAAAACTTAAAAATCAGGA
>NW_026058319.1:0-41108 GCF_023721935.1 Panthera uncia
TGTAGTAACTGGTGGTATTGAAAAGGCTAGCTGACATCACACTTCACGTGAAACTTTGAAAGCTTTGCCTTTGAGATGGGACCAAGACAGGGAAGCTGAATGTCCTCACTTTTATGCAACGTTCACAGCACATCCTGGAGGAAAATAAAAGTGAAGGTGAAAGTTGGAAAAATGAAAACTGAAACTAACAGAAGATATGATTATCAATGTGGAAAATCCCAAAGTTACTTTTTGGATGGCAAAGAGAGTGAGGAGAGAATAGGACATACAAAAATCAATATATAGGAAGCATTCTGTATCTAGACATCAGACAGCAGAAGCTGGAAAGTGACATTTTGAAGGGGTTATAACAGCATGAGAAAAATCCTATTACCAATTCCAGGTATAAGAAAGGATCTTCAGATGCTTTGTGGGAAAAAAGTATTCAACTTTATTGAGAGACAGAAAGAGATCTAAATCATGGATGGAAATTGATGAAAGATCCAGAGGTAGTCAGTCCTCATTAAATCCCAAATAATAGCTCTTATGTGAGTGAGAGTATTGACAAGTGAGTTGTAAAGCCAGAGAGAGGAAATCTACTTTTGACAAAAACAAAGCAAAACAAAACTGAACAAAAACCAAAAGAAATCCCCAATGCAATGGCATTAACTTTACCTGATATCAAGACTTCTGATAAAAGTACAGCAATGCAAAAAATTGGGTGTCTATGTAGGGCCCCCAATGAAGGGGTAGAAATGCCAGTCACTAGATGGGGAGGGTATATAAACACACATAACCACAACAGTCTGACATTTACTTATATAAAGAGCTCTTAAATAAATACGAGTAAGAGAAAGTGCTCTTGTAAGTGGGGCACATCTCTTGAGCAATGACACCACAGTAGAGCAAATTATAACTACCAAAAACTTCAGAAAGGGTGTTGTACTTTGTGAGTCATCAAGACTATGGAGGACACAGCCACAGGAAGGCAGGCAGATCAGTGATAGAATGTATGGTCCCCCCCACCCCAGAACAGCCAGGAAAATGGCAGTCTGTAAATAAATTGTGTTAGTTGTTACCGAGAAGGTTGTGGGGCTTCTTGTCCACCCACTTGGCACAGAGATTGGAGAGAGTTGCAGTCCCCCTGCCTCCTTGTTTATACCTTTTTTCCAAGACTTGCATTCTTCACACGGATGGTATCTTTGACTCCATGCATCTCTCCCTGTCCCCAGAGCCTTCAGCTGTATTTGTCAAGGAGCAGCCAGCATGCAGTGAGGTGCAGGCCAAGGCGGGGGCCAGTGCCACACTGAGCTGTGAGGTGGCCCAGGCCCAGACGGAGGTGACATGGTACAAGGACGGGAAGAAGCTGAGTGCGAGCTCCAAAGTGCACGTGGAGGCCAAGGGCTGCAGCAGGCGGCTGGTGGTGCAGCAGGCAGGGAAGGCCGACGCCGGGGAGTACAGCTGTGAGGCCGGGGGCCAGAAGGTGTCCTTCCATCTGGACGTCACAGGTCAGTTCTTTCAGAGTACAAAATTAGCCTCTTTTATGAGGTGAGCTTGGAACAGATTTATTCCCAAGACAGACTCTCGTGCTCTTTCAGTTAGACTTTTCCATTGACATTACCCATTCACCACCTCCATTTCCACATCCCAGGTGGGACCATGGGAGGATGGCTGGAGGGAGTGCACAGGAAGGAGACAGGTCATTCTCATACACCATGGTTGTGCTTCCACGTAATAGTGCTGGTCACATGTTCCCAGCACCTGCTCAGAACCTACTGGTGGACATTGGAGTTCAGGAATCTGGATCTCCCTGATGCATGGAGCTGATGTAGACCAGATGTCTTTCCAGGAGAGTCGTTCTGAAGGTCACAAATATCTTCCTCCAAATCACATGAGTGTTCTTGATGGTGGAAATGTTTGATTTCATTGAACCAGGGGAAGGGAAAATTGGGGCCACCGTCATATTTGGAGTTTTCCCAGGACTGTGCTTTGAGTCACAGTTTTTGGCGTTTTGGGACACACTTCCCTGTTTTCACAGGGATGTAGAAGTTTTCTCTGCACCTATATGTAGCCAAATCTAGATCTGTATTGTATTGCAATGTCTGTGCAGTTTACAAAGAGAGCAGACACTTACAAATCAATCATTTCCTAGGGAATTATATTGAAACTTACACAAGAAAAATTGGACAAGTTGCACAGTCCTAAGACTTAAGATAAATGGAGGATCATAAGTAATCTTAGAGAATAATGTCTAAGCCCAGTGCCTCTTAAATTCTATAAAATGTTCTGGAAAGAAATTATCTCATGTTTATGTTTATAGGATTCTTATAGAGTTTTGAAAAGAGACACACACATCAATTTATTTTACATATATAGCATATCAATATCAAAATGTGACAAGATAAATATGAAGAATTTTCACAGGCCACCTCTTGTTGATGTCAAGGCAGTACCTTCCAGAAAATATTATCCAACTGAATTCTGCAATTTATCAAGAGAACAACACACTAGGACAACAGTCATATTCCAGGAATGCAAGTCTGGTTCAACACCAGAAACATTAGAAAATCAACAAGTAGCAATCATTAAGAATGAAATCTTGCCATTTGCAACAATGTGGATGGAACTAGAGAGTATTATGCTAAGCGAAATTAGTCAGAGAAAGACAAATATCGTGACTCACTCATATGTGGAATTTTAGATACAAAACTGATGAACATAAGGGAAAGGAAACAAAAACAATGTAAAAACAAGGAGGGAGGCAAACCATAAGAGACTCTTAAATACAGAGAACAAACTGAGGGTTGCTAGAAGGGTGTTAGGTGGGGGAATGAGCTAAAGGCAAGGGCTTTAAGGAGGACACTTGTTTGGATAAGCACTGAGGGTTATATATAGGGGATGAATCACTGGATTCCATTCCTGAAATCATTATTGCACTATATGTTAACTAACTTGGATGTAAATTAAAAAAAATAATTAATAAAAAAACTAACAGAAAAATCAACAATGGCTTGATATTAACAAAATAAAAGTAAAAGCAATGTTATTTCCCCAATAAATGATAAATAAAAGCACTAGATAAAATATAACATCAGAAATCCAGAGAGAATATTCTATAATATGTGGCATCAATTACTACCAAAAAATTCTTCACAAATTTTAAGTAGAACATTTTGTCTTTAATGTAATAATTGGTGGTATTGAATACCTGACATCAAATTTCACATGAAAACTTGAAAACTTTGCCTTTGAGATGGGACCAAGACAGGGAAACTGAGTGTCCTTACTTTTATGCAATATTCACAGCACACCATGGAGGAAAATAAAATTAAAGACATGAAAGCTGGAAAAGTGAAAACTGAAACTAACAGAAGATATGGTTATCAATGTGGAAAATCCCAAACAGTTACATTTTGGATGGGAAAGAGAGTAAGATTAGGACATACAAAAATCACTACAGGAAACACTCTGTATCTATACACCAGACACCAGAAGCTGGAAAGTGACATTTTAAAGGGGTTAACATAACATCAGAAAAATCCTGTTACCAATTCCAAGTCTAAGAAAGGATCGTGAGGTGCTTTGTGGGCAAAAACTATTCAACTTTATTGAGAGACTAAAGATCTAAATCATGGATGGAAATTGATGGAACACCCGAAGTGTTCAATCCTCTTCAACACCCAAATAATAGTTCTTCTGTGAGTAAGAGTATTGACAAGTATATTGCAAAGCCAGAGAGAGGAAGGCCACTTTGAAAAATACAAAACAAAACAAAACAAAAAACAAAAAAATCCTCCAAAATAATGATATTTAATTTACTTGATATCAAGACTTTTGATAAAACTACAGCAATTCAGACAATTGGGTCTTTATGTAGGGACTGAGAAACAGCCCAAGAGAACAGAAAAGTGAATCCAGAAACAGGTCTGTATAAAACCTGAGTCCCTTCTGCTTTTTGTTTTTTAGTTTGGTTTTCACCGTGGTGCTAAGTGTAACTGTAGTGGAGGGTCAGTCTTTCACAAATGGTACTAAGACTATTAACCATATGGAAAACGGAATTGAAGATGGATGTCTATTTCTTCCTATGCAAAATCTCAGCTCAATGTGGGTTAGAGACCTCAGTGAGAAATGTGGTTCAAGCTCTTATCAAACAATGTGGGTCATTAATGACTTCAGCATGAAGTTGTCCCTAAAAAGAACAAAGTGCACAAAATAAAAAGGACAAAATAATATATCTGTCCATAAGAAAGCTCTTAACATTTTGTCACTAGAAACATGAAGGTGTGGAAAGGCAAATCACAAGATGGGGAGGGTATATAAACACACATAACCACAAACACTCTGACATTTACTTAAATAAAGAGCTCCCAAGTGAATATATGAGTAAGAGACAGTGCTGTTGAAAATAGGGCAAAACACTTGAGCAATGACACCACAGAAGAGCAAATATTAAGGTCCAAAAACTTCAGAAAATTTACTGTGCTTTGTGAGTCATCAAGTCAATGAACGAGACAGCCACAGGAAGGCACAGGTGGAACAGTGATAGAATGTATGGTCTCTACCTGGAAGAGCTCACAGGGAACAGTGATAGAATGTATGGTCCTCACCCAGAACATCGCTGATGAGCAGTGATAGAATTTTTGGTTTCCACTGGGGACAGCCCAGGCAGATCAGTGATAGAATGTATTGTCCCCAGTTGGAACAACTAGGAAAGCGGTAGAGTGTGTAAATAAATTTTGTTAGTTGTTGCTGAGAAGGTGGTGGGGCTTCTTGGCCACACACCTGATCCAGGGATTGGAGAGAGTTCCAGTCCCCCTGCCTCCCTGTTTAGACCTTCTTTTCCAGACCTGCATTCTTCACATGGATGGTATCTTTGACTCCAAGCATCCCTCCCTGTCCTCAGAACCTACAGTGGTGTTTGCCAAGGAGCAGCCTGCACGCAGTGAGGTGCAGGCCAAGGCAGGGGCCAGCGCCACACTGAGCTGCGAGGTGGCCCAAGACAAGACAGAGGTGACGTGGTACAAGGACGGGAAGAAGCTGAGTGCGAGCTCCAAAGTGCACATGGAGGCCAAGGGCTGCAGCAGGAAGCTGGTGGTGCAGCAGGCGGGGAAGGTGGATGCTGGGGAGTACCTCTGTGAGGCTGGGGGCCAGAAGGTGTCCTTCTGCCTGGATGTCACAGGTCAGTTCTTAGAGAATGCAAAATTAGCCTTTTTGTGAGGTGAAGGTGGAACAGATTTATCCCCAAGACAGACTCTCGTGCTCTTTCAGTTAGACTTTTTCCCTTGACATCACCCATTCACCACCTCCATTTCCATATCCCAGGTGGGGCCATGGGAACATGGCTGGAAGGAGTGCACAGGAGGGAGACAGGTCATTCTCATACGCCAGAGGTTGTGTTTCCACGTAATAGTGCTGGTCACATGTTCCCAGTACCTGCTCAGAACCCATTCGTGGACGTTGGAGTCCAGGACTCTGGATCTCCCTGATGCTTGGGGCTGAAGTAAACCAGATGTCTCTCCCCTGGAGTCATTCTGAGAGGTCATTGTATCTTCACCAAACACACCTAAGGGTTCCTGCTAGCAAGACATATTGGCTTCACTGAGTCAGGGGACGGGGAAATGTAGGCCACACAGTCATACTTGGAATTATCTTGAGACTGTGCCTTGGGTTTTCAAAGTCTTAGGTGTTCTGGGATACTTCCCTCCTTTCACAGAGTGTAGGAGTTCTCTCTGCACCCATACGTAGCCAAATCTAGATCCATATTTTGTTGCCATGTCTGTGTTGATTACACAGAGAGCAGAGGACTGGTGTGTATGTGCCCCAACAAACACCTGTGATGCTTGGAATTTCCTATCAAAGCATATCTTATTTTCACTTTGTCATAAGTTGGTGTTTTGCCTCTGAATTCTGTTTGTAGTTAGACCTATACGTTTGCCAATGGAATGCTGAGTAGCATATTGTCTACCAGCATGCCCCGCTAAGAATGAGGTCACAGGAGCAGCCACTGAAAGTAATTTAGCATTTATTTCACAGCATTTCCTAATAATTAGTGTGCATCTGTGCTTCCCTGGCTAATCAATAGAGATGTCTGAGAACTGACTTTATTTTCCTTTCATATAATTCATATGTACAGTTACATGTGGCTCCTGGATGCCAGCACATAACATGTTGGTATTACATTGGGGTTTAATGGTTTGTGAGTGTTTACAAATGTTTAAAACCCTATGTGTATATTTGTGATGTGATTATCTGAGAATATGATATAACATTATGCAAGTAAATTTGGAAAGTTTTGACCAATTGATCAAGAGAGCTATATCAAAACTCATGGAAGAACACATAGACAATTTGAGTAGTCCTATAACCTTATAAATTATTGGAACCATAATAAACAATCTTGTCACACAATACTGGATAACCCTAGTGGCTCTACTATCAAATTGTACCAAGTATTCTGGCTGTAGGAACATTCCTGCACTGCAGGGAGAATGTTCTTAGGCAGTCATGTGGTAAAGACTTTGCATCATCTATAAATGTTGAGGTGTGCAGGCATAATGACCCCACAGATCCCACGTGCACAAGAGTCTCTTACAGAATTCCCGCCCCCCACCACAATACCTCGAGCAGAGTGGTGGTAGAATGTAGTCCCCACCTGGAACAGCCCACATGGAGAAGTGGGGTAGAATGTACAGATAAATAGTGTTACTTGTCCTTAGGAAGGCAGTGGGGCTTCTCCAAGTCACACAGTTAGTGCAGAGCTAAAAATTGTGGTTTATATACACAATGGAGTACTACATGGCAATGAGAAAGAATGAAATATGGCCCTTTGTAGCAACATGGATGGAACTGGAGAGTGTTATGCTAAGTGAAATAAGCCATACAGGGAAAGACAGATACCATATGGTTTCACTCTTATGTGGAGCCTAGAGACTTTCAATTCTCCTGCCTCTCCATTCAGTCTTTTCTCAGTGCTGCCTTCCTGATTTGCACAGTATCTTTAACCCTGTGTATCCCTCCCTGTCCTCAGAACCTACAGTGGTGTTTGCCAAGGAGCAGCCTGCACGCAGTGAGGTACAGGCCAAGGCAGGGGCCAGCGCCACACTGAGCTGCGAGGTGGCCCAGGACAAGACAGAGGTGACATGGTACAAGGACGGGAAGAAGCTGAGTGCGAGCTCCAAAGTGCACATGGAGGCCAAGGGCTGTAGCAGGAGGCTGGTGGTGCAACAGGCGGGGAAGGTGGATGCTGGGGAGTACAGCTGTGAGGCCGGGGGCCAGAAGGTGTCCTTCCACCTGGATGTCACAGGTCAGTTCCTTTTGATACTAACAGTCTTGATTGGATATAATGGAGGAATTGCATTACAGATCCCACAGGCTCTGATGTTCCTTCCCTTACTCTTCATCTTTTCCCCTCTGCCATCCTGTTGCCTCCTATTTTCATAGCCAAGGTTAGACTGACAGAAGTTTAATGAGAAGGGTGCTCAGGGAGTGAGAGGGGCCATTTTTGTGTCTTTGAGCAGTTCTCTCAGTCATGCATCTGAGCACCTGCACAGGGCCCTCCTGGAGTTCCTCAGTGCCCAGGACTATGGCTGTTCTTCATGTTTGGGTTCTGAAGTAGACTAGGCATCTCACACCTTGGTTATGTGACTGTGCTTTCCTGAGCTCCCTAGATGCCCCCTTCAGTGCTGTAAGGAGTTCTTACTAGTGAGAGACATTTCAGTTCCTTTAAACCAGAGTAGGGGAAATTTTGATGATATAATCATACTTGGAATGATCTTAACTAAACTTTGGATTATTAATGTTTTGTTTGTTTTAATGTGTTATTTTGCACATGAATATATGTTATCTGTGCACCTGTATGTAGCAAAATCTAGACTGCTGTTTTCTTGTAGTGCCTGTGCAAAGTAAACAGAACTAGAGGGTTGATAGATTTGTACCTGAGACATGTACATGTAAGTTCTGGAGTTCTTTTTCTAAAGCACATCTTGTTTCCTTGTGTCTTCAGTAAGGCCATAGGCCATTCTGTGTCATAATTCCTCTTGGAGTCTGATTTATAGATTTAGAAATGGGAAGAAGTAAGTATCACCATGCTCTGCTATAGATGAATCCTTGTGGTGGCAATCACTGGCTGGTATAGCAGTATGTCATAGGATTTCCTAGTGGGTATTGTGTGTTTGTGCCTCCTGGCTGCTTCATGGGGAAGTCTAAGGACTAAATTTATTTTGCTTTTGTTAAATTTGTCTTAACATCAGAGGAGGGTGGGCCATAGCACCACATTAATCCTAGCTGCCAGCCCATAATAGTTGTGATGGTATATCAGTATATAATATTTTTGGGTGTGTACAGATACCAGAAATCCTACATTTTTCCAAAGTGTTTTTTTGAGAGCATATGGCATATTATTTTATGGTATCAATTTGAAAGTTTTGATAAATTGACCAAATTCTTAGAAAACCATCTGAAAAAGTGACACAAGAAGAAATATATAACTCAGGTAGTCCCATAAATTTAAATAAATGGAAACAGTAATAAAACTTTTTTTCATAGAGAATGATCTAAGCCTAGTAGCTCTGCTGAAAAATTATACCAAATATTATGGAAAGTATTCATGGAGATTATCCTAGAGAATAAAATAAAGATGTACATTCTTTTTTGATTCATGGAGCTAACATAACATCAACACCAAAATCTGACAAGGAAAGAAGGAAGGATTAAAATTATAGGCCAATCTCTTATGGATATCAATATCCAATATCTTCAACAAAACATTGGCAAAGTCATCTAAGCAAGATGTCAAAAAAATATGCTTTGATGAAGTCATAGTCCAGGAATGCAAAGTTGGTTTAATATTCAAAACAGTAGAAAATCACCACAGTTGATCTCAGTGATGTAGGGATTAGGGGTGGTAGTGCCCAATGCAGTAAAAAATCCACTTATAACTTTTGACTCCCCCAGAACTTAACTGTTAATAGCGCACTGTTGACTGAGAGTCTTGCCGATAACTTAAATAGTTGATTTTGCATGTTATATGTATTATACTCTGTATTCTTACAATAATGTAAGATAGAGGAAAGAAATGATATTAAGAAAAGAACAAGAAAGAGAAAATACATTTATAGTACTGTACTGTATTCATTTTAAAAATCAATGTTTAAATGGACCCCTGCAGTTCAAACCCATGTTGTTTGAACTAGCATCAACTGCATAATGTGAACTAACTGCTTGAAGGAGAAAAAGGATATGGTTATCTCAATAAATGCAGAAGAAAAATTTGATAAAGTTTAACATAAACCCTGAGCAAATATTTGATAAAATTTATCCTCAATTCATGCCATAAAATTCTTGACCAACTATCAATAAACCAATTCTTCCTTACCTTGATAAATTGATAAATAGTACTACAGGAAACACCAGGTAACATCATACTTCATGGGAAACCTTGAAGGTTTTACCTATGAGATAGAGAACAAGGGAAGGGGTGCACTGTTAGCACTTCTATCCAACATTGCACAGCATGGAAGGGAGGAAAATGAAATAAAATGCATAAACCTTGGTAAACAAAGTAGAATTCACAGAAGACATGATCACGATCACCACGTCTGAAATTACAAATAAAAATTGTTAGGCTTTGTGAGTATTAGAAAGATAACCACGTACAAATGTTGACATAAAGAAAACACTTCTGTATATATACACTAGATATACACTATATACACTAATTTCATAGAAATTCAATATACACTAATTTGATAGAAATTTTTTTTTGTCATTTAACCATATGCAAAAAAAAGTCTGGTAATTCACACTGCATACCCATCCAACTCCATGTGGATGACAGGGTGACAGGTGGCACCATGACACTCTTAGATGATGATATGGATTGAAGGGTAAGCGGGGGTTTCTGATATAACACAAATGCACTAGCCACCATGGGACAAGAATGACATGTTTGACCACATTAAACCTGCAATCTTTGATTCATTAGAACACACCCCAAGAGTGAAAAGGCAAACCCCACACATATGGAAGAGAGAATCTCTGTCATGTTAAATAGAGTTCCTAAAATGAATGTGAAAGAGACAGAGAGTGGTCTTGACCATTGGACAGAAAACATGACAGTGACGATTCAGAAACACAAACAGTAATGACCGGAAAGAATGCTCCACTGTTTGAGTCCTCAGGACCATGCAAAACAGCCACAGAGGGCAATCTACACTCCCCCCAGATTGCCAGCACTAGTCAGTGCAGAGTAGGCCAGAGCATGAAGCCCTGAACCTGCAGGAACTCCCTGCACTAAAGGTGAGATGCTCCCAGCATGAATGTGTGGAAAGACTCCGCATCATCTTATAAGGTTAAGGTGGGAAGTCATCATGACTCCACAGGTTGCATGTGCACAGAGGTCTCTCAAGAGTCCCAGCCTAGAGCAGCCCAAGTAGAGTGGTGATAGAACATATGGTCCAGACCTAGAACATCCTAGGTGGGGCAGTGATAGACTGTATGGTCCCACCTGGAACAGCCCAGGAGGAGCAGGGATAGAATGTATGGTCCCACCTGGAACAGCCCAGGAGGAGCAGGGATAAAATGTATGGTCCCACCTGGAATATCCCAGGTGGATCAGGGATAGAATGTATGGTCCCCACCTGGAACATGCCAGGTGGAGCAGGGATAGAATGTATGGTCCCCACCTGGAACAGACGAGGTGGAACAGTGATAGAATGTATGGTCCCACTTGGAAAAGCCCACATGGAACAGTGATAGAATGTATGGTCCCACCTGGAACAGCCCAGGAGGAGCAGGGATAGAATGTATGGTCCTACCTGGAGCAGTCCAGGAGAGCAAGGATAGAATGTATGTATGCTCCCCACCTGGAACAGCCCAGGAGAGCAGGGATAGAATGTATGGTCCCCACTTAGGACAGACAGGGTGGAGCAGGGATAGAATATATGGTCCCCAACTGGAACAACCAGGAAAGTGGTAGAGTGTGTAAATAAGTTGTGTTAGTTGTTGCTGAAAAGGTGCTGAGGCTTCTTGGCCCACATCTGATGCAGGGATTGGAGAGAGTTCCAGTCCCCCTGCCTCCCTGTTTAGACCTTCTTTCCCAGACCTGCATTCTTCACATGGATTGTATCTTTGACCTCATGCATCCCTCCCTCTCTCCAGAGCCTGCAGCTGTGTTTGCCAAGGAGCAGCCGGCACGCAGTGAGGTGCAGGCCAAGGCAGGGGCCAGCGCCACGCTGAGCTGTGAGGTGGCCCAGGCCCAGACGGAGGTGACATGGTACAAGGATGGGAAGAAACTGAGTGCGAGCTCCAGAGTGCGCGTGGAGACCAAGGGCTGCAGCAGGAGGCTGGTGGTGCAGCAGGCGGGGAAGGCAGACGCCGGGGAGTACAGCTGTGAGGCCGGGGGCCAGAAGGTGTCCTTCCTCCTGGATGTCACAGGTCAGTACTTGGGTGGTGGTGGCGTGCCATGTTAGCCCTGTTTCAGCATGATGTGTTGACTGACAGCTATGAAGAACCTGTGGTCTCTCCAGTAGATCTCCTGTCCTCACATCTCCCATATCCCATCTTCATGCCTGTGGCCAAGCCCTGGGAGAGTGGATGGGAAGATCTGTGTACAGCACACCACCCCTGTTGTGCACCCTGCATGATGTTTCCATGGAGTAATGCTCCTGGAGTTCCTGTGTCCAGTACTCTCGCTCCATCTGGCTTCACTGCCTAAAGTAAAGCCAATGTCTCTCACCCCAGGGCATGCAAATTACTTCTAGAAGCTCCCAGATGACCTCACCCAGCACCACATGAGGGCTGAAAATCTTTGAACCTGATACAGGTGCATTTCAGATACCCAACCCAGTCGTCTTAGAGTTGTCTTGAGACTGAACTTGGCATTACCAAAATTTCAGTCATTTTGGGACACTCTTCCTGCCTCACATGTGGACATGGAAGTTATCTGTGCACCTATGTGTACCCAAATCTCGATCCCTGTTCTGTCGCAATGTCCGCACATAGTAAACCAGGAGCAGAGGGCTGGGAGATATGCGACTTGGATGTGTACCTGGCATGTGGGACATTATTTACTTACTTATTGATAATTTTTAAATGTTTATTTATTTATTTTCAGAGAGAGAGAGAGAGAGAGAGGAAGAGAGAGAGAGAGAGAGAGAAAGCATGAGCAAGGGAGGGGCACAGAGAGAGGGAGAGAGAGAATCCCAATCAGGCTCTGTGTTGACATTACCTGAAGCAGGGCTTAATCTCAGGAACTGTGGGATCATGACCTGAGCTGAACTTAAGACTGAGATGCTTAACCAACTGAGTCACCCAGGAGCCCCTGGAACATTCTTTTGAAAGAAAATTTCAGTTTCCTTTTGTCTCTGTGAGAATGTTCTGTGTCAGTATTGTGGTTGGAGTTTGATTCATAGATTTTGAAGCTGGGAAGAATGAGTAGCTTCTCTGAAATCAGCACACTTTGGGACAGATAAGTTACTATAGTGGCAGCCACTGACTGGTGAAGCAGTATTTATGTATTTATTTCATAGCATTTGCTAGTGGTGTGTGTGGGGGGGGGGGGCGTGCACGCGTATGCCCATCCCTGGCTGGTGCACAGAGATATCTGCAAACTTACTTTAAGTTAAGAGAGGTTAAGCTCAAATAGGTGGTCTGTGGCCCCACATTGACTCCTAATAGCAATGTGTGACTCTTCAGTAGTGTATCATTACATGATTTGTAGATGTGTATAGATAGTAAGAAACTTACTAGGAACACTTTTGACCCTGTCATTTCAGTAGAACGTGATATTATTTTACTCAAGTAGAATTGAAAAGTTTTGGAAAATTGTCCAATTCCTTGAAAACTGTATCAAAACATCCACAAGAAGATATAAACAATGTAAACAATCTTATAACTTTTTTAAAAAATGGAACCATCCCAAAAAGCCTTCTCATTAGACAAGATTAAATTCAGTGGTTCTGCTGGTAAGTTACAATTTACGAATTGTAGATTACAAATTACAAATTCTGGAAAGAAATTGTCCCATGATCATGGAGGATTCTTTAAGAGGACAGAAAAGGGATGTACACTCTTAACCCATTTTACGCCGCATTGATACCCAAATTGGACAAGTGTGAAGAATTGCAATTGGAGGCCAGTCTCGGATGCATGTCAATACCAAATTTTACACAAAATATTGTCCAAGTAACAGTGCAATACTCAAAGTGCAGACACACTGTCTGAGCTCATCTCCTAAGAACACAGGATTGGCCAACACCAGAACATTAGAATATCAGTATAATCTGTCATATTTAGAACTTAAAAGGGAAAACACATTTTTTGTTTTGTTTTATTCTCACATGACTGCTTGATAAAATTTTTACATTATATGCAGAAGAAGAATTTCATAAAATGTAGCATACATTCAAGGTAGTCAAGTCCTTGATTAACTATAAGAGGATTGTTCCTTAATTTGACGCAGGATACAGAAAACTACAGCACATCACATTCACAGGGTGTCTCCTTCTAACTGGAGCTTGTACATGGCTCCACTGGTACAACTGTGTGCAACACTGTACAGTGAATCAGGAGAAATATAAAATGAAGTAATATAACTAATAAAGCTGTAGTAGGAAGACATCAGGTTGCAACTTGGGGATAGGTGCATAACACAAAGGGACAAGTGGTAAGGTTCAAATAGACCATGCTGTGACCAGCTTCACCCACCCCATCCTTTTCCAGTTTTTAAAAGGAGATTTTTTAATGTTTATTTATTTATTTTCAGAGAGAGATAGAGAGGGAGCTAGAGCAGGGGAGGGGCAGAGAGAGAGAGCCCAGGTGGAGCAGTGACAGAATGCATGGTCTCTGTGCTGCTACTGCAGAGCCCAGTATGGGGCTCACACCCATAAGCTGTGACATCATGACCTGAGCTGAAACCAAGAGTTGGACACTTAACTGACTAAACCACCCAGGCACCCCCCCTTTTCAATTATTTTTATTCTGTAATTCTGGCACATGGTATAGAGATAGATTGTCTTTTCATAAATGGTGCTCAGACTATGTAACTTTGTATCTATCTATCTATCTATCTATCTATCTATCTATATAATCTATCTATCTGTATATCATCTATCTGTGTCTTACATCTCTCCATCTTTCCATCATCTATGTGGATCTCTCTCTCTCTCTCTCTCTCTCTCTCTCTCTCTCTCTCTCTCCATCTTTCTGTCATCTATCTGGATCATCTATCAATCTATCTATCTATCTATCTATCTATCTATCTATCATCTACTATATCATCTATCTGTATCTATCTATCTATCTATCTATCTATCTATCTATCTATCTTTCATCTATCTGTATCATCCATTACTCCATCTTTCCATCATCTATCTGGATCATCTATCTACCTACCTACCTACCTACCTATCTACCTACCTACCTATGTGTGTATCTACATATATATGTATCATCTATCTATATCTATCCATCATCTACCTGTATTATCTATCTATCTATCTATCTATCTATCTTCTATGTCTCTCTCAAATGATCTATTTATCTATAATAAAAATGGGGGGCTCCCCCACATCACGCATAGGCACCAACTCCAGCCAAGCTAGGATTCCAGTGTGAAAGACAAAACACGCTCTTAGCAGAGAACACACAACATTTAATGGCCTCAGGGTAATGAAAGATTTCTGAAACAGAATATGAACACACCAACCACAAAGGACACATTGACATACCTGCCTAAATCACAACTGAGAACTTTACATCATCAGAGGACACAAAGGGATGAAAAGGCAAGTGACGATGATGGATAAATTATTCACAAAACCATGATTATCAAAGCTCTAATGCAAGTGCAAGAGCTCCTAAAAACGAATATGTAAAGGACAGGCCATAATTAGCAATAACTGATAACCAGACAGGGCATTGCAATGATACCACACTGCAGAAGAGAAGAGTCAGAGAAACCTGAACGGTGCTCCACTGTGTGAGTCATCAGGGACTTACATGGAAAGACCACAGGAGGGACATGTCCCTCCCTGCAGGTGCCAGCAGTGGACATCACAGTGTAGGTGAGAGCAAGGAGCGGCAGCAGCTCCCTGCACAACTGTGAGGAAAGACTGCATCACCTGGGAAGGCTGGGGTGCGTGTGCATTGCAACACCCCTGCACCTCTCCCAGAGGTATGTGTGCACAGCGAAGTCTTTTCCAGCATCCCCACGTGGAACAGTGGTAGAGCCTATAGTGAACTTTGGGTACTTGTGCAGCCAGCACAGAGCCTGGAGGAGTTTCCGTGGCCCTGCACCCTCATCCAGGCCTGCTCTCCCAGTGCTGCGACCCTAATGGATATGGTGTGTTTGATGCTGTGTGTCCCTCCCTGTCCCCAGAGCCCTCGGTCATGTTTGCCAAGGAGCAGCCAGCACTCAGTGAGGTGCAGGCCAAGGCGGGGGCCAGTGCCACACTGAGCTGCGAGGTGGCCCAGGCCCAGACGGAGGTGACGTGGTACAAGGACGGGAAGAAGCTGAGTGCCAGCTCCAGAATGCGTGTGGAAGCCAAGGGCTGCAGCAGGAAGCTGGTGATGCAGCAGGCAGGGAAGGCGGACGCCGGGGAGTACAGCTGTGAGGCCGGGGGAGAGAAGGTGTCCTTCCACCTGGACGTCACAGGTCAGTTCTGGGGCTAATACTTTATCCTTGACTGCCAGTGATGATGGCACTAGTGCGCAGCCCAGACAGACCCTGATGCTCCTCCCAGATCCCAGCCTTCTGCCTCCCATTTCACTCTGGTGGCTGAACCCACGGATGTGGGAAGGGAAGAGTGTCCAGACAAGAGAGAGCTCCTCTTGGGTACCCCATGGTGTGTCCACATGGCCATGCTCAGCCACTGTCCCCAGCACCCCTTCAGAACGTACTGTGGCTCCTTTGGCGTCCGGGATTCAGGCTCTGTGTGCTGCACTGGGCTGAGATTGACCAGACGTCCTCACCTGCAGATGCTCTAGTGGCTTCCATAGCCTCATTTAAAGGTTCTCACTATCAAGAGATGTTTGGGTTTCAGTAAGCCAGGATAAGAGGACGCTTCAGCCTCCTGATCATAGCTGGAATCATCTCGAGGTTGAACTTGCATTATTGAGGTTGTAGGTATTCTGGGCCATGCTCACGGGTGTGGAAGCTCCCTGAGTGCAAAACACAGATAGATGTTTATTGTAGCATCTCGGCAAAATAAATAACAAGCGGCGAAGTGGTAGTAGCTGAACACCTGTGATGAGCACGTGTGTGGTTTGGAGCTGTTTTCAAAGCAAATCTTGTTTCTTTTTGTCTTCAGTTAGGATATCCTGTGTCAGAATTCCCCCTGGATGAGGTAAAGGTTGAGGGAGGGAGAGGAGTAAGTGGCTTGTGGGACATGAGCACACTCAGTGGTAGCAGCCCCTGACTGATAAGGCAGTATCCATCCCACTGTGTTTCCAGATGGTGCTCAGGGACACTGATGCCTCCTGACTGGTTCCAGACAAGTCTGTGACCTATCTTTATTTTCCTTCTTGTGGGCAAATTGAACTTCAGAGCAGCCCTGCCTGACTCCTGGGGGCCCCCATAGCAGTTTGCAGTTGTATTAGTACATCATGGTTTGTGGGTGTGTATGGACACCACAAAACCTGTTGTGTGTCTTTCTGACAAGTCACTTGAGAGAATCTGGCACTCTTTAATGCCAGAACATCAGAACAGTGGTGATGTATGGTCCTAGTGGTTGTAGAAAAGCAAATCTCAACGGACGTAAGAAGTGGACAATGCCCACAGTGTCATTGGAACAACAGAAGCAGGAACCAAAGTGTCTTCATGGAACAGAATGGAAGCCTGGTGACTTGCCTGGTAAATCCTTCCAGGCATTCTGGAAATTATATCCTGTTCACAGACATTCTTGTAGAGAAAAGGAGATACACTCTTATCCCATCTTACATGGTAGCGTAGCTTCTGTAGTACAACACGATGGGACAGGAGAAAGAGCGTGGGCCAGTGTGTCATGGCTTTCCAGGCCTATATTTAGACAGAATATCAGTGAACTGAAATCAGCAGTGTATCAACAGAATCATGCACTGATAGGAGGTACAGTTCCACTCTCCCTGCATTGCCAGTAGATGCTGACACGGAGTAGGTTGCAGCAGGGAGCTGCGGGGACTCCGTGCCCACATGGGAAAGACCCTGCAAGCCATGCACGTGCAGAGCCTGGAGACTATTCCAGCCATCCCGTTTACCTCTTCTTTCCCAGTGCTGCCTTCCTAACTTAGATGGTGTGTTTGTTCCTGTGTGTCCCTCTCTGTCCCCAGAGCCCTTGGCCATGTTTGCCAAGGAGCAGCTGGCATGCAGTGAGGTGCAGGCTGAGGCGGGGGCCAGCGTCACGCTGAGCTGCGAGGTGGCTCAGGACAAGACAGAGGTGACGTGGTACAAGGATGGGAAGAAGCTGAATGCAAGCTCCAAAGTGTGCATGGAGGCCACAGGCTGCAGCAGGAGGCTGGTGGTGCAGCAGGCGGGGAAGGCGGACACTGGGGAGTACAGCTGTGAGGCTGGGGGAGAGAAGGTGTCCTTCCACCTAAACATTACAGGTGGGGGCCAGCATTGGGAAGAGGGTATAAACTCCTGACAAATCAGGAAATGAGCCCTTCTCAGACAGGGCTGTGTGTTGTACCTGTGTTGGGGTCTCTGCTGACGGGCCTGGCCCAGGGCTCTGTCCACTGCCCAGGTCCTTGGATTGGAGACACTCCCTGTAGCCCCTGTTCTGGGACATTCCCGACATTTGCGTCCCCCAGTTTCTGCCCCTCTCTGCCACATCCCCACCTTACCCCCACACAACCTGACCACCAAGGCCTGTGGTCTGTGGCCGTAGCCATTCTGTCTAGGGTTGGTAAGCAGACACGTTTCCCATTGCAAACGCACCATGCACAGTTTTGGAGCTCAGCCCTGTTCTGGGAGACTTACTTGAGGGGTTTGCCCTCAGCAGGGCTTGGCTCCCTGTCACTTGCCTTGGGATCCCGAGTGTCCAGCTGATGTTCAGTCAGCCCTGCGGGCTTGCCCTGCTCTGATGCCCATCTTGGTCTGGGCCAAGCTGTCTTCTGCTGCCTCCTCTCCTGGCCCTGCTCCAATGTCTTTCAGTAATGTGGGCCCAGGCCCCAGGCTGTGGTCTCTCTGACCTGCCTGCTGCCCACGGTCTACAGTGTCTGCTCATGAGCCCCCTCTTCCCTGCTGGGCAGGGATGCTGGGCTCTCAGCTCTTGGCTCCCGGGCCCGTGACCCCAGGTGTCTCTTCCTGGCCACCCTGTCGCACCCCTGGGAGCCTGGATAGTGACCGTTAGGTGGCATGGAGCCTTGCTGGATTAACTGTCAGACTTGTTCAGCAGAGTCTCAGCAGAGGACTGGACGGGCCAGGCAGCGGCACAGCAGTGGAAGTTTGGGTGGGGTGTGTGTGTCCCATTTCAGATCTCGTCCCCCGGTTCAGCCCCTAGGTGGGATGGGCGAGGCCAGGAATGAAAGGGCCCTGTTCTCATGCTCGTTGATCTCCCCACAGAGCTGGAGCCTGCGACCCCCATGGTGGAGAGACCTGGCCGCAGAGAGCCTCTGGTGGTCAGGGAGCACGAGGACATTGTCCTGACCGCCATGCTGGCTACGCCCTCCGTGGCCGCAGTGACGTGGCTCAAAGACGGTGTGGAGATCCGCCGCAGCAAGCGGCACGAAACGGCCAGCCTGGGGGACACCCACACCCTGACGATCCGCGGCGCGCAAACCCTGGACACCGCAGTGTACAGCTGCCGCGTGGGCGCAGATGGGCAGGACTTCCCAGTGCAGGTGGAAGGTCAGAGGGGCTGGGGTGTCCTCTGGGAGCCCCGTGTGCACTGGGGCGCCTGTGGGGCTGGAGGGTCTCCCATGAGGTTGCGTAGGCAGCATCCCGGCGTGGAGCCGGAGTGGCACTCTGGGCGCATGACTGGTTGATACAGAGTTTGTCCCCTGGCCCAAGCCCCGTGGCTGACACCCCCCTTCCATCCCGCAGAGGTGGCCGCTAAGTTCTGCCGGCCCCTGGAGCCTGTGAGCGGGGAGCTAGGTGGCACGGTGACGCTGGCCTGCGAGCTGAGCCCGCCGCAGGCCGAGGTGGTGTGGCGCTGCGGGAGCACACAGCTCCGGGCTGGCAAGCGCTTCCAGATGGAAGCCACAGGGCCCCGGCGCTCGCTCACCGTGTCCGGCCTGCGGCTGGAGGATGCAGGGCAGTATGCATGTGAGACCCGGGATGACTGCACCAGCGCGCAGCTCTCCGTCAGCGGTAGGCAGGGGCAAGACGCATCTGGGGGCCTTCCTGGAGGAGGTGTGTGCTCTCTGCGTCTGCATGGGGCGGGGGGTCTCTGCCTCTCCTACTCACCTCTCAAGCAAAACCCCTGTCTGCAGCCCCCCGCATGGTCAAGTTCATGTCTGGGTTAAGCGCCGTGGTGGCAGAAGAGGGCCAGGAGGCCACCTTCCAGTGCGTGGTGTCCCCCAGCGATGCAGCAGTCAGGTGGTTCCGGGACGGCGCGTTGCTGCAGCCCAGTGAGAAGTTCCTCATCTCACAGAGTGGCGCGAGCCACAGCCTGACCATCTTGGGCCTGACCCTGGACGACCCAGGCCAGATCACTGCAGAGGCCGAGGGGGTCTCCTCGGCTGCTGCCCTCCGGGTGCGAGGTACGTGGGAGGGCCTCCCAGGGAGACTGGTTCGAAGGCCGCTTTCTGATGCCAACCTGTGTCCAGCTGGTTCGGGTGACCTCGAGGGACCCTGGGCTTGGTTGGCTAAGGAAAGGAGACTCAGGTGGGACCCAGGGGCCAGATACCTACTCTGAAGGGGACAAAGTAAACCCCTGTAAGGTGCATCTGGTTGTGGGTGGGCAGAGGTTTAGGCCGTCAAGGGAGACTGCCTGGAGGAGGCATCCCAAGCTGAGCCCCATGGTCGGCAAGGTGGGAGGGAGTGGAGTTAGCCAGTGCAAGCAGGGTTGGGGGTGGGGGGGTTGCTGGGACCTCACCTGGGGACCTGCTGCTGGTTCTGAGTGAGTTAGTAACATGGACACCTGGAAAGGTCATCCAGAGCCTGGGACTGGGAGGTGCACCTGACTGGCTCCTTTCACTCCTTCACGTAGAGTGTCCAGGGTCTCCTTGGGGCAGACTGGCTGGGGGCTCAGCGTCTGTGTTACCTGCCCCCCCCCCCAACCATGCCCCATTGCTGCTGGTCGTGGTGGGCTTGTCGTGAGTAGGAGGGTGGGAGGTGAGAGACAGGCTGAGGAAGAAGCAGCTCCCGGGGCCTCTGTTCCCTTCTCTACAGTTGTATCTGTACAGGTGTGCAGCTGGGCCTAGTGTGGAGTGAGAACATGAGGTCACGGTGGGGGCAGCTGTGCTGACTGTGGAGGTCAGGCCCCTCTGTGCCCTGGCTTTCCTGGGAGTGGCAGTGGCTGCGGTGACCTCCCTTTCTCATGACCCCAGAGGCTCCAGTGCTGTTCAGAAAGAAGCTGGAGCCACAGACGGTGGAGGAGCAGAGCTCAGTGGCCATGGAGGTAGAGCTGACACGGCCATGGCCCGAGGTCAAGTGGACACGGAACGCAGTGGCCCTAGTGCCAGGCAAGAACGTGGAGATTCACGCCGAGAGCACCAGGCACCGCTTGGTTCTTCACTGCGTGGGTTTTGCCGACCGCGGCTTTTATGGCTGTGAGACTCCAGACGACAAGACGCAGGCCAAGCTCACCGTGGAAAGTGAGTGGCAGCAGCAGGCTGGGCGTGGGGGTCGGGCGTCAAGGAAGGAGGACGGAAGGGGGTGTCCCCCTGGAGGGACAGGCCCTGGGGGGTGGCGGGAGGCAGGGAGGATGGGAGAGAAGGAAGGGAAGGGCTGGGCCTTTCCCTCCAGGATGCCTGGCTGGCTCTGAGGCTCCTGGGGAGGTGAGTGGGGGCTGGCTGAAGGGCCTGGGTCTCACGGCGGTGCCTCATGCACCCCCGTGTTTGTCCCGCAGTGCGCCAGGTCCGGCTTGTGCGGGGCCTGCAGGCGGTGGAGGTGTGGGAGCAGGGCACAGCCACCATGGATGTGGAGCTGTCACATGACAACGTGGAGGGCAGCTGGACGCGAGACAGTGTGCGGCTGCAGCCAGGGTCCACGTGCCAGCTGGCCGTGCAAGGCCCCATCCACACCCTCATCCTGTCGGGGCTGCGGCCGCAGGATAGTGGCCTCATCGCCTTCAAAGCCGAGGGGGTGCACACGTCTGCACAGCTCACGGTCACTGGTGCGTGGGCACAGGGGGGGCCCACTCCTGAGTGCACCTGCCTCTGTCCCCAATGAGGTCCGGGGAGCCAGGCAAGGGCAGGGTGGGGAGTGTCATTCCCAGAACTGGCTGTGTGAGACCACACATCTCAGGTGTCGCTTCTCACCTCCCCCTTCCTGCCAACCCAGAGCTGCCTGTGAGGTTCAGCCGCCCTCTGCAGGATGTGGTGGCCACAGAGAAGGACAGGGTGACCTTGGAGTGTGAGCTGTCTCGCCCCAACGTGGACGTGCGCTGGCTGAAGGTGGCTTGGGCTGCTCCCGCCTGTCACTGTGGGCTGGCAGGGGTGGGACTGCTCTGTTGGCCACCTCCAGTGCCTGACCCGACCTCGTTCCTCCTCAGGACGGCGTGGAGCTTAGGGTGGGCAAGACAGTGGGCATGGTGGCCCAGGGCGCCTGTCGGAGTCTCATCATTTTCCGCTGTGAGCTTGGTGACCAGGGCGTGTACGTGTGCGATGCTCATGATGCTCAGAGCTCAGCCTCCCTGAAGGTGCAAGGTAGGCAGATTAAAGGTCAGGGTCTGCTGGGCAAGAGCCTCCTGGCCACCCTGCATCCCCCCAGCAAAGTGCTTAGCCCTCTGGCTCTGCCCCTGCCCTGCACCCCTCAGCAATCTGGGTGGGAGGGGTAAGGGGGAGCTCTGGGCATCCACAAGTGGCACGGCCTTCTTGCCGCCCCAGGTCGTAACATCCAGATCGTGAGGCCCCTGGAGGATGTGGAGGTGATGGAAAAGGAGGGCGCCACCTTCTCTTGCAAGATCTCTCACGATGAGGTGCCAGCCCAGTGGTTCTGGGAGGGCAGTAAGCTTCGGCCCAGTGACAATGTGCGCATCCGCCAGGAAGGTGAGCTGTTGGGCAGGTGTCAGGAGGGCTTGTCCTCCATCCTGCCCCCAGGGCCTATTCCCAGTACTGAGTGGCCTGTGTTTCCAGGGAGGACATACACCCTCATCTACCGGAGGGTCCTGGCAGAAGATTCAGGAGAGATCAGATTTGTAGCCGAAAATGCAGAATCTCGAGCTGAGCTCCGAGTTAAAGGTGAGGGAGCCCAGGGGAGGGTTTTTGCTGGACAGTGTTTGTGAATGCACAGTTTTGCAGCCTTACAGGGACTGACAGGGCAGCAGTCCCAGGACACCAATGACCCAGAAGGAGGAAAAGGAGGTATTGCCTCCTCACCAGGAAGACAGGGGTCTTGGAGAGGCAGCTCAGGAGGTCACAGTAAATCCTTCCTCCCGGGACTTAGCAATGGAGAGAAAGCGCTGTGGGGTCCCGGCATGTGGTGAGCATGAGGCCTTAACAGGTGGCCCTAGCCACGGTCAGGGCATAGAGGAGGGAGGGTCTGCCACAAGTTGGGGGGAAGGTATATGAGATTTGGAATTGCTTGATGCAGGATTGTGCAGGGTGAGGGGTGTGGATGTGAAGAGGCAGGGCAGGGGTGAGGCCAGGGTGCTCTGGATGAGCTTGTCAAGGGCGCACGGTGCAGTGGTGTGTGTGGGGGGGGGAGTGGTGTGCCCACCCTTCCCCTGGTCAGCTCTGTGCAGTGGGTCCCAGAGAAGCCGAGGGTGACACCTGGCCTCGCCACCTGCTGGCCCTGGCAGAGGGGCTCCAGCCCTCTGGAGGCTGCACAGGCAGAGCACCCAGACCCGGGTGGGTGGATGGGTGGGGGTTCAGGTGGGGTTTTTGGGGCACTGAGCATCCCTTATCCTGTCCCCTCACCCCTGGTCACACCTCAGAGCTGCCGGTGACCATCCTGCGCCCACTTCGGGACAAGATAGCCATGGAGAGGCACCGCGGTGTGCTGGAGTGCCAGATGTCCAGGGCCAGCGCCCAGGTGCAGTGGTTCAAGGGCAGCGTGGAGCTGCAGTCAGGACCCAAGTACGAGATGGTCAGCGACGGCCTCTACCGCAAGCTGATCATCAACGACGTGCAGCCGGAGGATGAGGACACCTACACGTGCGATGCTGGCAACGTGAAGACCAGTGCCCAGTTCTTTGTGGAAGGTGCGGGCGGGGCCGCCCTGGCACCTCCCCACTGTGCCTGTGGCTGCTGGCGGTCCTCCCTGTGGGACCGCCCCAGTGACCAGCCCCTCACCCACAGAGCAATCCATCACCATCGTTCGAGGCCTGCAGGACGTGACTGTGATGGAGCCGGCACCTGCCTGGTTCGAATGCGAGACCTCCATCCCCTCGGTGCGGCCGCCCAAGTGGTTCCTGGGAAAGACAGTGCTCCAGGCCGGGCCCACCGTAGGCATGGAGCAGGAGGGAACGGTGCACCGGCTGACGCTGCGACGAACCTGCTCCACCATGACTGGGCCGGTGCACTTCACCATCGGCAAGTCGCGCTCCACCGCACGCCTGGTGGTCTCTGGTGAGCGCGCCGCTGGGGCGAAGGGGCACAGACCTGGCAGGTCTGGTGGCAGACCTGGAACAGGGTGGGTTCTGGGACCCCGCAGTCCCTCCGCTGACGCAGCGCTGCCCTCTCCCCTCCCGCGGCAGACATCCCCATGGTGCTCACACGGCCCCTGGAGCCCAAGGAGGGGCGCGAGCTGCAGTCGGTGGTCCTGTCCTGCGACTTCAAGCCGGCCCCCAAGGCCGTGCAGTGGTACAAGGAGGACACGCCCCTGGCGCCCTCCGACAAGTTCAAGATGAGGCTGGAGGGCCACATGGCGGAGCTGCGCGTCCTCCGGCTCACGCCCGCGGACGCCGGCGTCTACCGGTGCCAGGCCGGCAGCGCCCAGAGCAGCGCTGAGGTCACGGTGGAAGGTAGCCAGGGCTCACGGGGTCGCCCCGTGCCAGGGCGAGGGTCTCCGCCTGGGGGATGTGTTCCCGGGGTAGAGGGGGGAGGGGCGGGGAGAGGGTCCCCGGAGGGGAGGGTCTGGGGGGGAGGGTCCCCAAGGAGGAGGGTCAGGGATGTGGGGAGGGTCCTTGCCGTGGGGCGGGGGCTCCGGAGGGGGAGGGGGGGGGGGGGGCATCCCCGGGGGGGGGGGGTTGGGGGGGGGGGGGGCCTCGCGGGGGGGGGGGGGGAGCGTCCCTGGGGGGGGGGGTCTGGGAGAGGAGGCGAGGAACCCCTCTCCCCCGGGGGAAGGGTCTCCTGCGGCGGTGCTGAGTGGCTCTGTGCTCTGGCAGCGCGCGAGGTTACAGTGACGCAGCCGATGCAGGACGCAGAAGCCACGGAGGAGGGCCGCGCCTGCTTCTCGTGTGAGCTGTCCCATGAGGACGAGGAGGTCGAGTGGTCGCTCAACGGCACACCTCTGTACAACGACAGCTTCCACGAGATCTCCCACGAAGGCCGTCGCCACACGCTGGTGCTGAAGCGGGTTCGGCGGGCCGACGCCGGCCTTGTGCGCGCCTGCTCCCCCAAGGTGTCGGTCACTGCCCGCCTGGAGGTCAAAGGTGAGGCGTCGCTGTAGGTCCTTGGGGTCCTCCCAGCGCGGGGCGCCGGGGTCCTTGCAGGCCGAAGGTGGCGCTCGCTCACCTGCCCACGACCTCCCCACAGCAAAGCCGGTGGTGTTCCTGAAAGCGCTGGACGATGTGTCCGCGGAGGAGCGGGGCACGCTGGCCCTGCAGTGCGAGATCTCAGACCCCCAGGCCCGCGTGGTGTGGCGCAAGGACGGGGTGGAGCTGGTCCCTAGTGACAAGTACGACTTCCTGCACACCGCGGGCACGCGCGGGCTCGTGGTGCACGACCTGAGCTGGGAAGACACCGGCCTCTACACTTGCAGTGTGGGCTCCGAGGAGACCAGCTCCAGAGTCAGCGTGCATGGTGCGTGGCTATGCGGGCTGGGTCCAATGGGAGGGTCCCGGTCCTGGAGGCCGGGGCGGATGCAGGGGCGGGTCCGAGTCCAAGGGGCGGGTCCGGGTCCATGGGGCGGTCCGGGTCCAGGAGGCAGGGCCGGGTCATGGGGGGGGGGGGGGGGTTTGGGGGGGGGTCCGGGTCCATGGGGCGGGTCCGGGTCCAGGGGGCGGGTCCGGGTCCAGGAGACAGGTCCGGGCTATGGGGCGGGGGCGGGTGCAGGGGCGGGGCTAGGTCTAAGGGGCGGGGCCAGGTCCTTGGGGCGGAGCCAGGTCCAAGGGATGGAGCGGGCTCCAGGAGGCAGGGCCGGTCCATGGGGTGAGGGCGGGTGCAGGGCGAGTCCGGGTCCATGGGGCGGAGGCGGGTCCAAGGGATGGAGTAGGCACCAGGATCAGGGCCGGGTCCATGGGGCGGGGCCGGGTCCAGGGGACAGTCTGGGTTCAAGGAATGGAGCCGGGTCCAGGGACGCGTATGGGTTCATGGGGCGGAGTTGTCGCCAGGGGCGAGGCCGTCTCTAGGGGCGGGTCCGGGTCCAAGGTAGGGCCAGAGTCCATGAGATGGGGCCGGGTCCAAGGCATGGAGTAGGCTCCAGGAAAGCTGGGCCCATGGGCGAGGCCGTCTCTAGGGGTGGGGCCATCTCAGGGGCAGGCTGGTTGCAGGAACAGGGCCGGGTCCAGGGGCGGAGCCGGGTCCAGGGGGCGGGTCTGCGTCCAGGGGCGTGTATGGGTCCAGGGGGCAGACAGGGCTAGGTCTAGGGGTGTATCTGAGTCCAGGGGCGGAACTGTTTCTAGGGGCGGGTCCGGGTCCAGGAGCGGGTCTGGGTCCAGGGGCAGAGCCCTGTCCACTGGTGGGTCTGGGTCCAGGGGGTAGGCGGGGTCGCGTCCAGGGGCGGGGCCGGGCCCAGGGGTGGGTCTGGGTCCAGGAGGCGGGTCCGAGTCCAGGGGGCAGGCGGGGCCTGCCACTGTGGTGCCCACCCGCTCAACCGTGCCAGGAGCTGCTTTCTAGAGCCCAGGAGGTCAGGGGCAGGCTCCTGGAAGACCAGGCTTGATGGTCCCTAAGAGGCCTAGGTTGCAGACAGTGCGGCAGGGACGTTGAGAAGAAGAGCTCTCGGGGACACTGGGCTGGCCATGAGTGATAGAGTCCCAAGATGCCAGGGATTCAGTGCAGGCTAGTGACATTCAATCTGCATCAGGGGATGTGTGTGGGCAGGTGTGGGAACCACAGAGGGAGCACAGTCAAGGTCGCATTTTGGGGGTGGCTAATGGCAGAGGCCCAGATGTCAGGCATAGGATGCTCTGGAAGGACTTCCAGGCCACACGAATAGCCTGGTGAAGGTGGTTGTTGGCAGGCCACGTTTCTGGTTTATCAAGTTGCCTCAGAAAGGTTGAGCTGCACCATGGGTTACACAGCCAGCAGGGCAGCATTGCCCCCCCTTCCCCCTGGCTTGGAACACACGGTCCCTTCAGAAGTCACTGTCAGCCTAGGCCTGGCCTCCTGTGTGCACTGCTGTCCTGGCCCAGCTTCTCTGGTCCAATTCTCTCTCCTGCATGTGCATGGCAGGCTCGCTCCGCAGTCACCCTGGGATGTGTCCCTGGTGGTCTGGCCAGGGTTTGAGGTGAGACAGGGAATGGGGCAGGGAAGCATGGTGAGTTTGTTCTGGAGCTGGATGGCTCCTTCATTCGGGCCTGTCCTTCACCTCCTGGAGCTTTGAGCTGGCCACCACCATGGACAGTGAATGTTCTCCGCACAGTGAGTGTTCTGTAGCAGATAGGAGGGTGGCCACGCTGGTTTACACTCACAGCTCTCTGTGATCCATACAACAGGGTTCGGCCAGCTGGAGACATTTGCTTAGCGGGGAGTGGGACTGGGGAGGGAGGGAGTGAGGTCTTGCCCCTTGTGGGGTCTGACCTGAGGCAGCAACGGGCTTGACAGTGCCAGTGTTAAGAGGCTGGTGTCCGAGGGCCTGGCCGGCATGACCACCATCTTCCGTGGCCCACAGACCTGCACGTGGGCATCACCAAGAGGCTGAAGTCGGTGGAGGTGCCGGAGGGCCAGAGCTGCACCTTCGAGTGTGTCCTGTCCCATGAGAACCCCAGCGATGTGGCCATATGGACAGTTGGCGGGAAGACAGTGGGTGGCTCTGGCCGCTTCCGGGCCACACGCCAGGGCCGCAAATACACCCTGGTTGTTCAAGATGTGGTTCCTGGAGACGCTGGGGAGGTGGTGTTCTCCGTGCGGGACCTCACCTCCAAGGCCTCCCTCATCATCAGAGGTGGGCACCGTGTGCAGGGATGGGGGCCTGTCTCCACTGGGTTGAGGGTGGAGTGGGGCCTTGGGCCAGAAATGGTGCTTCTGGGGACAGTCCCCCAGTCCCCAGGGAGCTCCCCTGTTGGAGGCCCAGAAGCACCTGCTGGGGTGCAAGGGGTGTCTGGTCATCTCAGAGAGCTCACTCTGTGGGGCGAGAGCCTCCAGTCTGTGGGCAGGAGCAGGGTTGGGGGTCTGACAGCATGGTGGCCCCTAGGGCTCACTGCTCACTGAGCTAGTGAAATCGCCATTGGCATTCCTAAGCTTGTGTACCTGGTATAAATACTGGTGCAGGTGGGTGATATTCAATTCACAGCTGGCAATGGTGGTGGCCACGCTTTGAGTCTTGGGGCTCTGAGTGATACCAAGGTGTGAGGGTCTGTGGTCTCATATCTCCCCTCCCAGGCCCCTGCCTTGTGACTGTGGGGCCTCTTGAACTCCAGACCCTGAGGCCCCAGAAGGTCCTGTGGTCTCCACCTCTGTAGTGCTTGCCCTGCCCTCACCCTAAGCACAGCTGGGGTGTGGCCATGCCTCACGGGGGCTGTTCTGCTCTCTGCTCTCTTCAGAGAGGCCGGCAGGTATCACGAAGCCTCTAGAAGACCAGCAGGCTGCTCCAGGTGAGGATGTGGTGATGAGCTGTGAGCTGTCTCGGGCCGGGACCCCGGTGCGCTGGCTAAAGGACAGGAAGGCCATTCGCAAGAGTCAGAAGTATGACCTGGTCATGGAAGGCACTTGGGCCACTCTGGTGGTCCGTGCGGTGTCGCTCAAGGATTCAGGAGAATACACGTGTGAGACAGAAGCTTCCAAGAGCACAGCAAGTCTCCGTGTGGAAGGTGACCCCACAGGAGACCCTGGGATGGGTCCCCTGGCCTCTGTCCCTCCCTCCCTGCCCATGGTGGGGGCTGTTCCCTGTCCAGAGGGGCTGGCATGGGGTCTGCACAGCCCTCAACCTCCACTTCTTCCTACTGCCTCCCAGAAAAGGCCAACTGGTTTACGGAGGAGCTGACCGACCTGCACGTGGAAGAGAAGGGCACAGCCGTGTTCACGTGCAAGACAGAGCGTCCCGCAGCTGTGGTGATCTGGCGCAAGGGCCTCACAGAGCTGCATGCCTCTGGGAAGCATGCACCCAGCCAGGAGGGCCTGACCCTGAGGCTCACCATCAGCGCCTTGGAGAAGGCGGACAGCGACACCTACACCTGTGACATCAGCCAGGCCTGTTCCCAGGCCCGGCTCCTGGTGCTAGGTGGGGCCCGGTGCCATGCTGGCCGGGGGTGTGGTTGGGAGTAAGCTTTGTTCAAAGTGGGCTTGGAGGCTGTCAGGGACCAGCCTCAGTTTCCCCATCCCTGGGAGCTTGGCCCTGGGTGGTATTGTCTCTGAGGTCCTACTAAAGGGACACAGTGTGAAAGAACACGTGTCCTCATGAATTCACGCAGTTGTTTGCTCGGAACCTGTGTGCTGGAATGTGCCTGGCCCCCACATCGGGGCTCTGCAGGGAGTATGGCCTGGGGATGCCTCCAGGTGCGAGGAGTAAAAGTGTGGCAACAGCCACAACTGTTTTCACAGTCCTACTTCTTCTTTTTTTAAAAATATTTTTTAATGTTTATTCATTTTTGAGAGAGAGCGAGCGAGCATGAATGGGGTAGGGGCAGAGAGAGAGGGAGACACAGAATCCGAAACAGGCTACAGGCTCTGAGCTGTCAGCACAGACATGAGGTTTGAACCCAGGAGCTGTGAGATCATGTCCTGAGCCAAGGTTGGATGCTTAACTGACTGAGTCACCCAGGGGCCCTCCTATTTCTTCTTTTAATCCATGATTTAATTGCATTCTGTGACCTTGGGGATGGACGTAGGCAGGTGTGGAGAAGAGTTTGGGGAGAGGGGGGCTCGCTCTGACCCACCCCATGTGCTCTGAGAAGGACCCCAGAAGTGGGCTTGGGGTTCATCAGTGGAGCCAAAACTCGCACGTGTGAACAGTTGAGCTCTGATACATTTGCTGTGCTCTGGGTTTCATCATTCTGAGCCTTACTCAGTCCAGCTGTGAGCCCACCCCCAGTCTTGGGGAGTGCCCCTTTCCCTTGGCAGCTGGCTGCAAGGGACCGTGACTTGCTGGTCTGTGCCCTGCAGGCCGGAAAGTGCTCATCACGGAGGATCTGGAGGACATGGAGGTGCGTGAGGGCTCCTCGGCCACCTTCTCTTGTCGCATCTCCCCTGCCGACTACGAGCCTGTCCACTGGTTCCTGGACAAGACGCCCCTGCACCCGAATGAGCTCAATGAGATTGAGGTTCAGCCAGGTGGCTACCACGTGCTGACCCTGCGGCAGCTGGCGCTCAAGGACTCAGGCACCATCCACTTTGAGGCAGGGGACCAGCGGACCTCAGCCACCCTTCGGGTCACAGGTGGGCTGTGTGCCCAGTGCCGGCATGGGGCCTGGTCCATAAGGCTGAGGGTGCAGCCTTGTAGAAGGCAGATCTTGGCTGTGTGCAGAGCATGGTCCTGGGGCTCACAGACAAGGTGCCCGGCCCACAGATCCCGGGGAGGTGGGGCTCTTTGAAGGTGATTGCGGCATGTGGTATGCAGAGCTGATCCCTCAGTCTCCAAAGTGTGGGCTGGGCCATGCCAGGCCTGCTCTGTATCCCCGGCAGCCCATTTGTGACCCCAGCCTCATGGGGCAGGGGCCCACACGTCCTGAGTTTTCCTCTGCACCTCCAGAAAAGCCAAGTGTCTTCTCCCGGGAGCTCACGGATGCCACGGTCACAGAGGGGGAGGATCTGACCTTAGTCTGTGAGACTACCGCCCCAGACAGCCCCGTGTGCTGGACCAAGGATGGAAAGACCCTGCGGCCATCAGCCCGGTGCCAGCTGAGCCAGGAGGGCCACCGGGCCCAGCTGGTCATCAAGGGCACCACTGTGCAGGACGGTGGGCGCTACAAGTGTGAGGCCGGGGGCTCCTGGAGCAGCTCCATTGTCAGGGTCCACGGTGAGTTCCTGGGCTCATGTCCTACTCTCTGTGTGGGGGGAGCCTGTGGCCCCCCCTGTGCATGTCCAGGTGTCTGCTGCTTTGGTAGAGTTGACCATCTTCCACCTGTGTTTCCTGACCAGCAGTGTCTGACTTGCTTCATTCCTATGTCTTGTTTTCTGACATCTCTGTGTCCCCTCCTCCTGGCTTGGTTCATCTCCAAGTGTCTCAGCATAGGCCACATGACAAATACCATGGATCCACAGACCAGCTAAACCATGGACATTTACTGTGTCCCAGTCCTGGAGGGGAAAGTCTGAGATGCAGGTGTGGGCGGGGCTGTTTCCCCACTGAGGCCTCTCTCCTTGGCTTGCACACACCGCCCCCTGCCTATGTCCTGGCTTTGTTCTCTGTCTGTGTCCTCAGCTCCTATGTGATCGCTCAGATACGTGGGATTCGGCCCATCCCAATGACCTCAGGTTACCAAAATCACCTCTGTAAAGACTCCATCTCCAAACACAGTCACATCCTGAGGTTCTGGGGGTTGGGGCTCCAGCATATGAATCGGGGTGGGGGACACAGTTCTCTTCCCAACCGTTTGCCCCCGCCTCCCCCCCCCCCCCCCCGCCGGAGGACAGAGTTTTGGAGTTCGCTGCCCGTAACCCCCAGTGTAGAAAGGGCGAGGTGGGCCTGCCTGAGCCCTCTGGCTGCTGTGTCCTCAGCTGTCCCCAACCCCAGGGGCCCTCAGCTGGGGTGCAGGATGGAGGGGTCGAGCCAAGCCTGTGCCTGCTTGCAGCACGGCCGGTGCGGTTCCGTGAGGGGCTGAAGGACCTGGAGGTGCCGGAGGGTGGAGCTGCCACACTGCGCTGTGTGCTGTCATCCATGGCTGCGCCTGTGGAGTGGCGCCGTGGAGATGAGGTTCTGCGGCCCGGAGGCAAGTACAGCCTGCGTCAGGAGGGCGCAGTACTGGAGCTGGTGGTCCGGGACCTGCGGCCCCAGGACACCGGGCAGTACTCCTGCCACTTCGGGGACCAGATGACCTTGGCCATGCTCACAGTGAAGGGTAAGCATCCGTGCCTGCCTTGCCCACATGCTCCTTTCATCCCTGTGGGAGGTCAAAGGTGACATTCCCTGTTGGGCCCTGTTGTAGCCCTGCCTGCTGAGTTCATAGGGAGACTGAGAAGCAAGGAGGCTTCAGAAGGGGCCACAGCCACGCTGCGCTGTGAGCTGAGCAAGGAGGCTCCCGTGGAGTGGAGGAAGGGGTCTGAGACCCTGAGAGCCGGGGACAGAGTCAGCCTGAGGCAGGACGGGACCATGTGTGAGCTGGAGATCCGTGGCCTGGCCGTGGCAGATGCTGGGGAGTACTCGTGTGTGTGTGGGCAGGAGAGGACTTCAGCCATGATGACTGTTAGGGGTAAAGACCACGTGTGGCCAAGCAGTCGTGATTTGGTGTCCAGTTGACTTTGTGATGTCCATCTGCTCTCATTCCATGTTCATGTTCTTTCTCTCCCACATTCTCTGGTGTCACCCTCCACCCGTTACTCTGTGGAATCTCTCCCCTTCCTGGGCTGTTGTATGAACTGTGAGAAGCCAGTATCCCAGCCACTTACCACTCCTTGCTCACTGCTGGTCCTGTTGTTCTGTAGAAGTCTGTCTTGTCATCTGTCCCGTCATGTACCACCACCCCCCCAAAATCTCCAGAGAATATGATCTTCTATGTCTGACTCTTCCCAGCCCTGCCTGCTGAGTTCATAGGGAGACTGAGAAGCAAGGATGCCACGGAAGGGGCCACAGCCACTCTGCACTGTGAGCTGAGCAAGGAGGCCCCTGTGGAGTGGAGGAAAGGGTCTGAGACCCTTAGAGCTGGGGGCAGAGTCAGCCTGAGACAGGATGGGACCATGTGTGAGCTGGAGATCTGTGACCTGGCTGTGGTGGACGCTGGGGAATACTCATGTGTGTGCGGGCAGGAGAGGACGTCGGCCACACTGACTGTCAGGGGTGAGGACTTTGTGTGGTCATGTGGAGCAGTGTCTCCATGTCTCAAAAAGCTGTGTCATGTCCTGTTGTTCTGCCCTGGTTGCCATAGGGTCCTTCTGCCTCTCTGCCTCTGTCTCCTGCATCCTGCAGCATGAGTCTCTAGCATCTGCTTGTGTGAGGCTCATCCCAAATAAACTGCAGAGAATAAGGTTCTTTCTGCCCTCAGGGGGTTACATCTCAGGGAGAAATGGGGGGCATCCTACACTACAACTGAGGATTACAGACTTCATGAGCTCTCTGGAGGGAACGTGCCACAGAGGAGCTAGGAACTAGATCGAAGCTTGGCACTCAACGCAGCGATACTGAGAGGCTGACTGAGGAGGGGAGCCAGGAAACACATGCAGGGACATGGAAGAGCTGTGTGTGGGGGGGTGAAGTGTGGATGTGGAGGGTGGATGGAGGCAAGGTCAAGGTGTGCAGAGTGAGGTGGGGTGAGGTGAGATGAGTTGGGTTTGGAGGTAAGATGTGGTGAGGTAGATGTAGACTATGAGGTGAATCATGTGAGGTGGGTGTGGAGGGTGAGTGAGGTGAGTTTATGTAGAAAGTGTGTGAAGTGAAGTGAGGCTATATTGGGTGTGTAGCGTGAGTTGAGGGGAGGTCTGTGTGTGGGGGGGGTGAGTTGAGTTGAGGTGACATGAAGTCTGGGTGTAGATGCAGAGATAAAGTGAAGTGAGGTGATAGGTGTGGAAGTGAGATTAGATGGGTGTTGAGGTAAGGTGGATGGATGGGTGTGAAGGTGAAGGGTGTTGAGGTGAGGTGAATGAGAAAAATGAGGTGAGGTGAGGTGATTGTACAAGTGAGGTGGTGTGGAGGTGAGGTGAGATGGATGAGGTGAGGTGATGTGAGGTAAGGTAGATCAAGAAGGTGAGGTAGGTGTGGACATGAGGTGAGGCAGGTGTGGGGGTGAGGTGGGTGAGGAAGGTGAATTGAGGTGGATGAGGTCAGGTGAGGTGGATATGGAGGTGAGGTGGGTGAGTGTGGAAAGTGAGATGAGGTGGGTGAGGAAGGTGAGGTGGGTGTGGAGAGGTGAAGTGTATGTGGAGGTGAGGTAAGGTGGGTGTGGAGATGAGGCGAGGTGGATGAGGTAAGGTAATGTGAGGTAAGGTGGTCAGGAAGGTGAAGTGGGTGTGGACATGAGGTGAGGCAGGTATGGAGGTGAGGTGAGGCAGGTGTGGAGGTGACAGTGGGTATGGATGGAATGTTGCGGGTGACGGAGGGGAAGGTCATGTGTGCCATGCCCAGGGAGACAGGGGGACATCCATGTGGAGGTGGGGTCCAGGTCTTATGCTGACAGGTGGGTAGGTATGCTCACAGCATTGGCAGGAGGTCTTTTGGGAGTGGGGCATCTCAGACATGGTGGGATTCAGGATGCAGGGCAGGACAGGAGGGCTGGTCCAGGGGTTAGGGATGACAGGCCCTGTGAGGGGCAGGTGGGAGTCCCTATGCAGTGGAGCTGCCTGCCATGGGTCATCCTGCCTGCTGTCCCCGAGGCCCTGCCTCCAAAAGGCAGCTGTGTTGCCAGGTTGATATCTGTGGCCATTTCTCATTTGCTCTCTGTGCGTCTGTCTGCTCCTCTCAGGCCTGACAACCCCTACACCAAGGTCCTGGGGCCTGAGCAGGCTCTGGGAGGAACTTGTGCAGTGGTGCGAGGGGCCCGAGACCCTTGGGAATAGGGGCTCAGTACAGGCCCTGCCATGGTGTGGCTGGTGGCTCCCTGATGGGACCAGGGTCCTCAGGGGCCCTTATGGGGGCCTGGTCACTTCCTGCAGGGAAGCAGATGAGACAAGGTAGGATGAGGCCACTCCCCACATCCCGAGGGTATCCTAGGAGCACCCGGGCCCCTATGGTGCTTGAACTGTGTGGACGAACATAGCATCTTTGCCATAGGAGCACTGGGTGACCTCATGGAGCATGGGTGCCCTCTAGTCTGGGAGCAGCTGTCAGAGGCTGCGGCCATGATGTGGTCCAAGCAGGGCAGCCTGGGGTATGTGAGGTGGATGAGGGACCTGGGACCTTGAATCTAGCATCAGGTACAGTCTGAGACAGGATTGACCATGGAAGATGCTGGCAGATGTCCCCGTTGGCCACTATGTCTATCTGTTCTGTGGGCACTATGACCATTCCCATGCATGTGTCCATGTCCTGAGGTCCACTGTGGATGCCAGCTCCTCTGTCTCCCTGCTGCCCAGCCCCCACACACTGTGATCCACCCATGTGTCCATGTGTCCATTCTTTGATTTCCTATTTGATCCAGGATGCATTTCATTGTTGAGTGTCCACATCCTGACTTCTTAAGTTACTTGGTCTGATGCTCTCTGTGTCACCTTGTTCCTCCCCAGCCCTGCCCGCCAAGTTCACAAAGAGCCTGAGGAAGGAAGAGGCCACAGAAGGGGCCACAGCAAAGCTGCGCTGTGAGTTAAGCAAGGTGGCCCCCGTGGAGTGGAAGAAGGGGTCTGAGACCCTCAGAGCTGGGGACAGAGTCAGCCTGAGGCAGGACAAGACCGTGTGTGAGCTGGAGATCCATGGCCTGACCATGGAGGATGCTGGGGAGTACTCGTGTGTGTGTGGGCAGGAGAGGACATTGGCCACACTGACTGTCAGAGGTAAAGATTGCATGTAGTCATGTGGCCCTGTGGCTTGGTGTCTGCACACTGTGACTATGTCACCATCTTCTCCCTGTCAGACTCCGTGGGCATCTGTGCCTCTCCAGCTGTGTCCTCCTGGGGACTCTAGCCTTCATCTCCCCATCCAGTATTTGTCCTGATGTTTGTGTCTGGGCTTGTGTCTGTCTTTCCTGGGTCATTTGCCTCCTATCCACCCTGTGCTCCGTTCACTCATTCATGCTGTGGTCCTGGGCAGTTTGTGTGGTGCTTGTGGGTGTCTTGTCCTGGACATAGAGTCCCTGAGACAGTCTGGAGTCCTCCTGATCCTTGGCTCTCCCCAGCCCTGCCCGCCAAGTTCACAAAGAGCCTGAGGAAGGAAGAGGCCACAGAAGGGGCCACGGCCACTCTGCACTGTGAGCTGAGCAAGGAGGCCCCTGTGGAGTGGAGGAAGGGGCCCAAGACCCTCAGAGCTGGGGACAGAATCAGCTTGAGGCAGGACGGGACCATGTGTGAGCTGGAGATCCGTGGCCTGACCATGGATGATGCTGGGGAGTACTCATGTGTGTGTGAGCAGGAGAGAACATCAGCCACACTGACCGTCAGAGGTAAAGACTGTGTGTGGCCATCTGAGTGACTTCCCCCTGCCTCTTGGTCTTTGCTCCCCTGTGTCTCTCAATGTTGCTGTCTCTCCAGGACCACACAATAGCCATGTGGAGCATCCCACAGTCTCACACTAAGAACACACTGGTCAGTCCTGTCCAGGCCCCGGGGTGGATGGTACAGGGACCCCCAGGCAAACATGTACAGATGGGCATCACAGTCCAGCAGAATGGCCCGGGGCTCCTGGCCTGTGATTGGGCTGTGGATGGGCACGCATCCTGGGACCAGCTGTGGGGCTGGGAGCATGTCACACACATGACGGATGTGTGGAGGAGGACTGAGGGCAGCATTGGGGTGTTCAGAGATAAGGTGGCCAGACAGGCCAGGCCCTCCTTTGTCTGGTGACAGGGTTTGATTGCCCTCTGAAGGGCTCTGTCCCACTTGGCTTGGGCTGCAGGACAAACACTGTCACGGGTCCCACACTCGTAGTGGCTGGAAGTCTGAATCCAGGTGTTGGGACCCAGCAGCATCCGTCCTTAGAGTGTACACATTGTCTCCTCCCATGTCCTCACGTGGCTGTCCCTTTATTTGTGTCCTGATCCCCTCTTGTTAGGATGCCAGCATGATTAGATAATGACCCGCCCAGTGACTTTCTTTACCCTAATTACCCCTCTGAAAGGTAATCATATTTCCATATGTGCTCATATTCTGAGGTCTCAGGGGCACAACTCCAGGATACAATTTTCTGGTGGGACAAGTCTGTGCGTGACACTCTGCCCTCTTACATCCCTGGAAATGCATGTCCTTCCCACGTGCAGCATATGCACACCCTGTCCCCAAGGCTCCAAAGCCTTACCTGAGTCCAGTGTCACCACAGAATCCAGAGTGTGATGGAAGCATGTGCACCAGGTTTGGGTGACACTCAAGGTGGCTTCCTCTCAGCTGTGAACCTGCGAGGTCAGACTGCACACCTCCCAAACGCAGCCGCAGGACATGTACCAGATACGCATTCCTGTTCTGAAGGGGAGAAACGGAAATGAGGGAAGAGGTCCCTGGTCCCTGGAGGCACGACACTGGGCAGGAAAGACTCCTGGATTTTAAGGCTGGACAAGGAGCCTCTGGCTCAATGCTCTGTCCTCTGGGCCCACAAGTGGTGCCATGGGCTGTGGGTAGATGTGGCCTGGCCTGTGGATTCCATGCTGTGGCGGCCCTGCAGCCTCTGAATTTCCCTTGCTTTCCTCCTTTGCTCTTCTTGACGAGTGATACGTGTCCACAGCTGGGCAGCTCCATGGGTGCATCCCATAGGACCCCTGGAAGTCTGATGGTTTCCTCCATTTCAGCCTTCGCCTCTCTGATTCAGGCGTGGCTGTAGCATTTCTGCATGCTCTCCAAAACTTTGTTGGTCTCCCATGCAGCTCTCAGGAGTGTGGCTCATCAGACCAGCCTTCCGCACACCCTGCCTGGGCAACCCCATCTCTGTTCCCGGCTTCTGCCCTGCTCTTACCTGTGTTTCACCACAAGGAGTGAGAAGAAATCAGGCTGCTCCCTCAACTCTCTTCTTGGAGATCTCTCAGCTAACCAGTGCAAGTTCACTGCTCACAAGGCCCACCTTCCACAGATTCTGGGCAGAATTCATCTACCCACAGACTGGGCAGAATTCATCCAGGTTCCTTGCTACTTCCTACAGATACTACTTTTCCTGCAAGTGTCCAGTCAGCTGTTTCTCATTGCTGATTTGGGCCTCACCAGAAGTGCCGTAATGCCTATACTGACCCCTGCTCCCATGATCTACTCCAGGCAATCTAGATCTATCCGGCTGTCTGTCAAAACCCAGCCTTCACTCAACATCAGTTCCAAAGCTGGTTCTAGAACTTGAGGTCTTTGTTATGGCAGGAAATGCTCCTGCTATCAAAACAGGCATGACTGAGATATAGAGAAGTGGCCTTGACATTGAAAACGTGTAGTCTCCCAGTCCTGGAGGCTGGAGTCTGGGATCCAGTCAGGACAGGGCTGGTTCCTCCAGAGTCCTCTCATTGGCTTGCAGATGACTGCCTTCTCATGTCCTGTGTCTTCACGTAGCTGTCCCTCTGTGTGTGTGTGTGTGTGTGTGTGTGTCCCAATGTCCTCTTCTGATAGGGATCCAGTCATATAAGATCAGGGCCCACCCTAGTGACCCCCTTTTACCTTAACCACCTCTTTAAAGACTCCATCTCCAGCCCTGTTCTGAGGCCCCCTGGGGCCTTGACATGAATTTGGGGTACGGAGGTCACCCCACAACATGGTGTGACTAGGGTGGACACTGGTCACCTATAACTTTTGGACCTAATTGTGCCTACAGTTGGAATTCAGGTGACAAGGGCCCAGGGGGGTGGTTAAAAGGCCATGGCTGCATCCATCATAGTCTTGGAAATCTGAGCAGGAGAGTGAGTGTCTGGTGGAGTCTGGACAAGAACATGTGAGGTGGAGCAGAGAGGGCCTAGTGTGGGTGGGGATAGTGTGCAATGAGCCCAGGTGTGGGCAGCAAGAGACGGATGCCCTGCTTTGGCTGGGAAACATGGGGTGAGAAGCAGCAGTGGAGCAGTGAATGTCATGGCCACGAGGTGCCTCATGGGCATTCTTCCATGAAAGAGACATAATGTCATGTGTGAGTGGGAGGAGCCTGGCTTCAAGCTCAGTGCCGGTGAGGCCAGAGCTGGGCTAGTACGAAAGGTCGGGGTATGAGGATATTGAGAAGATATGACACCTGGAAAGAGGCAGTCCCTGGGTAAAATGCCCCTCAGGGCAAGATGCCAGAGGCCATTGCAGTCGAACATGAGCTGATCTGCCTGTCCTCCTCCATACTTCTGCTTTGTTGATCCTGAATGTTCACGTCATGCCCCAAATCCTCCAGAGGGATTGATGACTTCTATCCATCTGACCCTCCACAGCACTGCCTGCTCAGTTCATCCAAAATCTGAAGACCCAGGAAGCCATGGAAGGGGACACAGCCACACTGAACTGTGAGCTGAGCAAGGCAGCCCCTGTGCAGTGGAGGAAGGGGTCCAAGACCCTCAGAGCTGGAGACAGAGTGAGCCTGAGGCAGGATGGGACCATGTGTGAGCTGAAGATCTGTGGCCTGGCCGTGGCAGATGCTGGAGAGTACTCATGCATGTGTGGGCAGGAGAGGACGTCGGCCATGCTGACCATCAGGGGTAAAGACCACATGCAGCCAAGCAGAGCTGTGATCTGGTGTCCAGTTGACTTCATGACATCCATCTGCACTCATTCTGTTTTCACGTTCTTTCTCTCTCACATTCTCTGGTGTCACCTCCCTTGTTACTCCATCGAATCTCTCCCCTTCCTGGGCTTTTGTGTGAACCACCGGAAGACAGCATCCCAGTCACTTACCCACTCCTTGGTCACTGCTGGTCCTGTTGTCCCATGGGACTCTGTCTTGTCCTCTGTGCTATTGTGTCCGGCCCTCACCAATCCTCTGTCCTGTGTCTGACTCGCCAGCTGTGCTAGCCAGAATCATACACATTATGAAGCTTGAGGAGCAACCAAAGAGGCCATGGCCATACTGTGCACAGGACAGCCTGAGGGAAACCACAACCCACAGTGTGTGCTCAACACACTTAGCACATGGCCTGTGTCCATTTCTTTGTCTTTTCTGTGTTGCTTGTGTCCTGTCTCGTCCATGTGCTCAGAGATCGTGACTGTGTCTGTGTCTTTCTGACCATCCCCAGCTGTGCCCGCCAAGTTCACAAAGAGCCTGAGAAAGGAAGAGGTCACAGAAGGGGCCACAGCAAAGCTACACTGTGAGTTAAGCAAGGCATCCCCTGTAGAGTGGAGGAAGGGGTCCGCGACCCTCAGAGCTGGGGACAGAGTCAGCCTGAGGCAGGACGGAAACATGTGTGAGCTGGAGATCCGTGGTCTGGCCATGGAGGATGCTGGGGAGTACTCATGTGTGTGCGGGCAGGAGAGGACATCGGCCATGCTGACTGTCAGGGGTAAAGATCATGTGTGGCCACGTGGGCCAGTGTCTTGGTGTCTGCATGTTGTCCATTATTGCCACCTTCTCCCTGTCAGACTGTGGGCATCTGTGTGTCTCCAGCTGTGTCCCCCTGGGAACTCCAAGCCTCCATCTCCTTGTCAAGTATTTGTTCTGGTATCTGTGTCCAGGCTTGTGTTTGCCTCTCCTGGACTGTTTCCTCACCCACTCTGTGCTCCATTCACTCATTCGTGTTGTGTCCCTGGGCAGTTTGTGTGGTGCTTGTGGGTGTCTTGTCCTGGACATAGAGTCCCCAAGAGAGCCTGGAGTCCTCCTTGGCTCTCCCCAGCCCTGCCCGCCAAGTTCACAAAGACCCTGAGGAAGGAAGAGGCCACCTAAGGGGCTACAGCCATTATGCACTGTGAGCTGAGTAAGGCGGTCCCCGTGGAGTGGAGGAAGGGGCCCAAGACCCTCAGAGCGAGGGACAGAGTGAGCCTGAGACAGGATGGGATGGTGTGTGAGCTGGAGATCTGTGACCTGGCCTTAGCAGACACCGGGGAGTACTTGTGTGTGTGTGGACAGGAAAGAATTTCAGCCACGCTGTCAGGGGTAAAAACCATTTGTGACCATGTGGACCAGTGGCTCGATGTGGGCACATTGTGACCATATCACCATCTTCTGTGTAGGACTCGTGGGCATTTGTCTCTATTCAACTGTGGTTTCAGGGTCTCCTGGATCCTTATTGTTATCCAGCACATGTCCTGCTGTTGGTGTCAGTCCTTGTGCCCCTTGTTTGTGCAAGGCCATTTGCCCCCTCCTGTTGGTGCATGTGTATCTCATAAGCCCCATGGCCCTCTGCAGTTGTGGGATCCTTGTGTGGGTACCATCTTGGACACAAGTGCCCAGAGAGCCTACTGAGCTCCCTGCTTCTTGGCTGTTTCCCAAACATGCTGGCCAGAGTCATAAAAAGTATGAGGCCTGAGGAGCCACAGAAGAGGCCACAGCCACATTGTGCACAGGCTGGGCTGAGGGAAACCACAACACACAGCACATTTAGCACACCTAGCATTTAGCCCATGCCCAGTTGGATTTGTGTGTTACCTTCGCTGTTCATGTCGTGTCTTGTCTAAGTGCTCAGACAGTGATCATGTCTGTGTCTTTCTGACCATCCCCAGGCCTGCCTGTCAAGTTCACAAAGAGCCTGAAGAAGGAAGAGGCCACGGAAGGGGCCACAGCAAAGCTGTGCTGTGAGTTAAGCAAGGTGGCCCCCGTGGAGTGGAGGAAGGGGTCTGAGACCCTCAGAGCTGGGGACAGAGTCAGCCTGAGGCAGGAAGGAAACGTGTGTGAGCTGGAGATCCGTGGCCTGGCTGTGGTGGATGCCGGGGAGTACTCATGTGTGTGCGGGCAGGAGATGACATCAGCCACGCTGACTGTCAAGGGTAAAGATCATGTGTGGCCACGTGGTCCAATGTCTTGGTGTTGCATATTGTTGCTATGTCATCACCATCTCCCTGTCAGACTCCGTGGACATATGTGTGTCTCCAGCTGTGTCCCCCTGGGAACTCCCAGCCTCCATCTCCTTGTC
>NW_026058320.1:0-41032 GCF_023721935.1 Panthera uncia
ATGTGGAGTTCCTTAATTGAAAGGATTACCTATTTATAGTTGCTCTTGTGTTTCTTTTCAAGCTCATAATTTACAAGAAGGGATGTCTGTGTTAAGGTAACAAAATTTTGTCCGTATAATACGTTCTCATCATACTGAAATCCCTTCATCATCACTTACTTTCCTGTACTTTCATTAGAATGACTATAGTGAAAGACTTTAAAGACCATTGTCAGAGCTGTTTAGACCAAGAACATTTACCAGGCTGGGCTTTTCATCCTTCTGCCTTTGGGTGAGCTGATTGTGGTGTTCCCCTGAAATCAAGGCAAATTTACAAGTTCCCTTGTAAGGTTGCTCAGATTTTTTGTAAGCATAAGCTGCAATGATGAGCATATTTGGGTGGAAGGAGACCCAGGAATGCCCCAGTCCAAGTGGTCAACATGTCCGGTTAGGGAGTGCAAATTGTTCATCATGGAAGATCTTTTTAGGCTTTTGACTGTCGTTCAGCAGTGATATTTTGTCAAGGCTTTGGGTTTTTTTCTTGTTTGCTCATTTGCCTCTTGGCTTGCTGGCATTGTTTAGATGAAAAGAGGCCCTTTACTCAGGGAAGATGGTCAGAAACCATAACAATATGTGGAGTTCCTTAATTGAAAGGATTACCTATTTATAGTTGCTCTTCTGTAGTTTCTTGTGTGTGTGTTGGGGGTGAGGGAAGAAGGATACATGTGATATTTGCATATTACATATTTACAGGAGATAGAGAAAATAAGGGCCTAAAAAGGGGGAAAAGATACCAAATTGGTTTTGGATTTTGCTTCCATCTCATCTAGTGCTCTGTGAAGTTGATTCATAGCTACTTAGAGAAATTTAACACTTGACTACTGTAAGGTTTCTTCCCCATTGTCCTACAGGCCCCAAAGAGATTTCCAAATAAATTGGATGTGGTTGTTATCACTAATTATATTGGCAACTATCAAAATGATCAAAGAGCTTTGCAAAGATCCAATGACCTGTCTTGAGAAGCTGAGACATGGGCTGGCTGACCATCTGGGAGGCATAATATAGAGGGAATTCAGCCACACGATATTAGGTACCTTTGGTCTTGTCTGATTGTCTTTTTTTTTTTTTTAATTTTTTTAAATCTTTATTTATTTTTGAGAGAGAGAGAGAGAGAGAGAGACAGAGAGACAGAGAGACAGAGAGAGAGAGACAGAGTGAGAGCAGGGGAGGAACAGAGAGAGAGGGAGACGCAGAATCTGAAGCAGGCTCCAGGCCCCAAGCTGTCAGCACAGAGCTCTACGCGGGGCTCGAACCCATGAACCATGAGATCATGACCTGAGCTGAAGTCAGAGGCTCAACCGACTGAGCCACCCGGGCGCCCCGTCTGATTGTCTTTAGTGTGCATAAAACAGTATAGGATGTGCAAAAACCATTCAGGGAGCAGAATTCCTATTGGTTCTACACTGTTCAAAAGCAAGAGAATGAATTAAGCGTTTTTATGCTTCTAGAACCTAACATAGTGTATGGTGTCATGTGGGTAAGCAATAGATGTGTATGGAATTAGATTTGATTCTGAATAATTGATTACAATGTCATACTCCAAGGAAGTTTGTAAGGGTTGACATACTGAGGTTGTGCTTGCAAATATGAAGTGCACGTTGGAATTAGTTATCCTAGTCTTTTTTTAGGAAGTACTTTCTCTTGTCGAGTGAGATGAGTGATTTAAAAGCAGCTTCTGGATTTGAATTAGCTGGATAATTCTTGACTTTGCTCAAGCCTTTAAACTGGTGGAAGCTTTAATGGTTCTTAATTAGTGTGAATGCCTTTTATTCTTTGAGGGTCTGTTTTTTTTTTTTTTTTAAAGAGAAATCTATCTTGATTGACATATGGATCCCTCTGTTTAATGTTTTATTGTTTTTGAAGAAAGGGGCTTTGATTTCTTGCCAGAGAGCTTTCATTAAAGGACCTTAGCATGCTGAGCCCTGATTAAACACCAGGGAGAAGTCATGGTTCTTTTGTGTAGCTCTCGCCTGAAAGGTGAGGAGGCCAAAATTATAATGACTGTAGGAGATACTGCTGAAGGACCGCGTTCAGCTACAGGAAAAAGCAACCATTGCATAAACAGAAGTAAGATTGGGATGCAAATGCCATTTTCTGCTATTTTATGAATGCCTCCAAAAAATCTGTAGAAGAAAGGGTCAAAGTGATACCTTAGAGGAGAGAATATGGGGTTAGTTTTATACGTTGCTGTGGAGTATTGACCTACATAGCTGAGAACTTTATAAAGTAAAATAGATTTTTATTTAAGGATCCTTCCAATTTTAGCAGATGTAAGAGATTTACATAACATGGCAAGTGTTTGTATAAATTAAACAGGGCTCCTTGTTTTGGATTTACTAAGTTTGCTTCTAAATCTTTCATTGTGGCAGCCCTGTTTATTAACCCTCTCTCCCCACATTGGTTATCAAATTCAGTTTATAAACAAACAGACAAAGCTGGCCTCTGAGCAGGGTAGAGTTGATACTCTGAGTGAAGTCCCCAAAGACTAGGAGCCCCAGGTTAATCTTCAGATGTAGCCTGCCTCTGCCATTTGCTGGTCATGTGGCCCTGGGCAAGGTTTTAACTGCTCTGAATCTCCGCGAAAGCATAAATGAGATAAAAATATTTACCTGGCAGAGGGATTGTGAGGACTTAATCAGATAAAGTACACAAAGGGCCTAATGTGCTTTGGACTTGATAGCACTGCTCCTGGTAACAATATTTTATAAAAACATAAAAATAAAATGAACCGGAGAGATGATAATCGATTGACTTGTTGTTCTTACTCTTAGCCAGAGATAAAACGAAATTACTAGAGAATTTTTCCATCATTTGCAATTCTTTTTATCAGGTATAAGATGAACATGATCATATACCATTTCTTTAATCTGGGCTTGCCCCAAAACACATACTCCAGAGCCCAAGAAATGCTTAGAAACAGAATGCCAGTTTATTCTTTTATTCTCTCTCTCTCTTTTCTTTTTTTTACTTGTGTTCATGAGCAGAATTCTTAATATCCTATCTGCTTAGATTTCATTTTCCAGTTAAAGGAGAATGATTCTTGGCTAAATTTCTACCTGCTAGAATTTAAAGTCAGGTGTTCTCCTAAAATGAATACACCCTTGCTAAGATGACTTATTACAGCTAATATTGTAAGTGGATATTAACCATATGCTACAAATTACCTACTTAACTTGTTATTAATTAATGTGAAGTAACATAATGTAAGTTTAGGAACATAACTAAAAGTCACTACCTTACTATATTTAGTTAGTATTTATTAATTAAAAATCATTGTTTTAGGGGTGCCTGGGTGCCTCAGTTGGTTAAGTGTCCGACTTCAGCTCAGACATGATCTCACAGTCTGTGAGTTCGAGCCCCGCCTCGGGCTCTGTGCTGACAGCTCAGAGTCTGGAGCCTGCTTCAGATTCTGTGTCTCCCTCTCTCTCTGCCCCTCCTCTGCTCCTGCTCTGTGTCTCTCTGTCTCAAAAATACAAAATAAAAATATTAAAAAAATTTTAAAAAATCATTGTTTTAGAGCAGTTTTAGGTTTATAGATGAAGTGATGAGAAAGTACAGAGAATTCTGGGGCACCTGGGTGGCTCAGTTGGTTAGGCATCTGATTCTTGATCTCAATTCAGGTCATCATCTCTCAGTTGGTGGGATTGAGCCCACGTTGGGCTCAACTCTGACAGCGTGGATCCTGTTTGGAATTCTCTGTCTCCTTCTCTCTCTGCCCCCCAATCCCAAATAAATAAATAAACACACACAAATAAAGTACAGAGAGTTCCCATAAAATTTCCTCTGACTTCTGCCCTCAGTTTCCCCTAATCAACATATTTCATTAATGAGATACATTTGCTATAATTGATGAACCATTATCAATGCATTATTATCAGCTGAAGTCCATAGTTTACGTTAGAGTCCAACGGTGCTGTCCCTTCTGTGGTTTTTAACAAATACGTAATGTTACGTATTTGCCATTACAATATCACACAGAAGGATTTCAGTGCCCTGAAATTGCCCTGTCCTCCACGTATTAGTCCCTCCTGCAGCTTCTCCAGCCCCTGGCAGCCACTGATGTTTTCATTGCCTCTAGAGTTTGGCTTTTTCCAGAATGTCAAATAGGTGGAATCATATAGTAGGTAGCATTTTCAGACTGGCTTCTTTTTTTTTTTTTTCTTAAGTTTTTAAAAAATTTTTATTTTGAGAGAGGGAGAGAAGGAGAGCAGGTGGGGAGGGAGCAGAGAGAGGGAGAGAGAGAGAATCCCAAGCAGGTTCCACACTGTCAGCACAGACCCCAATGTGGGGCTCGAACTCACAAACCATGAGGTCATGCGTGACCTGATCTGAAGTCAGATGCTTAACCGACTGAGCCACCCAGGCGCCCCTTCAGACTGGCTTCTGACACTTTTAACAATGTTTTCAGGTTTCCTCCATGCCTTCTCATGACTTGATAGCTCATTGCTTTTTAACGCCACTGAATACTGTTCCATTGTATGGATGTGTTGCAGTTTATCTATTGAGCCGTACATCTTGGTGTCTTCGAGTTTTTTGCGACTATGAACAAAGCTTCTATAGACATTCATGTGCAGATTTTTGTGTGGATGTAAGTGTTCTGCTCACTTGGGTAAATACCAAGGAGCATGATTATTGTATCACATGGTAAGAGAATGTTTAGTTTTATAGTAACCCGCCCAACTGTCTTCCAAAGTGGCTGTACCATTTTGTATTCCCACTGTCAAGGAATGAGAGTCCTGTTACTCCACACAGTCACAAGCATTTGGTGTTGTCAGTGGTTTGGATATTAGCCGTTTATTTAGTTAGGTATAATGAATTAATTAATTTTACTTTTCCAGTACGGTGTAAGTGCTGCAAAGGCACAGATTTCAGCTTTGCTTATTTAAAAAAAAATTTTTTTTAAACATTTATTTATTTTTGAGACAGAGACAGAGCATGAACGGGGGAGGGTCAGAGAGAGAGGGAGACGCAGAATCTGAAAGAGGCTCCAGGCTCTGAGCGGTCAGCATAGAGCCCGATGCGGGGCTTGAACTCACGGACTGCGAGATCATGACCTGAGCCAAAGTTGGCCGCTCAACTGACTGAGCCACCCAGGCACCCCACAGATTTCAGCTTTGTATACTGCCATATCCCAAGCTCCTAGAGCAATTGGTGGCATAGTGGGTGTTCATTGAATATTTGTGGAAGGGATAAATGAGTGGATCACAACAGTGAAAAGTAAACATCCTTAGAGAAAATTTCTGGAAAGAGAGAAACCGTTGTCAAGAGGGTCATCATTTTCCTAAGACTGAATAATAAATGTCATATATGTGTATTGTAAATAAAGATAAATTGGTGTTTTCATTTGGATTCATGGTTGTCTCCAAGTCATTAAGTCTTTTGCAAATTAATCACACCTTCGATTCAGATTCAAATTTAAATTTTTAAAATATTAACCTTATAGTAAGCCAAAATGTATTTATCTTTGCTTAACCACTTTGTAAAACAAATTCTATGTTAGTTATATTTAAAGGAAGTACCAAATTATACAACATCCACCATTTAATTGAATCTGGAGCATAACTCTCACTGTACATTTGTCATCGTTTGGAGAGCTTTTCACATGATCATGTGCCAGTCCTTGCCTGCAGGAATTCTGATTTAAATGTTCAGCCTTCCACCCCACCTCCCACAGCCTTTTGAGGTAGTTACATAAGTTCCCAGATATTTACAGTGCAAAGCCAGGGTTAAGACCAACAAATTAGAGACCTAAGAAATTCAATATTGATTTTAGTCAAGAGATATTAAAAGAAATGATTTGAAAGAAATAGCTGTATAAAAATATATTGTAAAGAATTTAATACTTTGTTTTACAGTGTAAAGGCTCACAGCTTATCAAGCTGTTTGTAGCCCTCAAATGATAAAAACATGAAGCTAATTACAGGAATAGTATGATTCTCCTCTCCCCCTTTTCTGTCCTACTCAAAACCTTGATAAGAAAAGTGAATAAAGGACTACTGCATGGCTGATCAGGCATCACACCTCTCTATGGGCAGGCTGGTGGGGTGACACCATATATAAATTGGTATCCCTTTTTGGAAGGCAATTCAAAATTAATATTGAAAATTCACATGCCCTTTTATCCAGAACTCTATATCTAAGAATTTACCTAGAAGAAACAGATTTTCTTTGCAGCATTACATGTGGTAACAAACACTTATAAATATCCTAGATGCCCACCAAGAGGGGAATGACCGAATAGGCATCAGGTACTACCATGGTATGGCCCACGCTGTGTAAAAATCTTAAATATATATGTATTGAAATGAATCACATCAGTGATCCATTATTAAGCAACAGAAACAAGTTTAATAACAGTGTTTCACCTGCGATGCTGTGTGGATAAAAATAAACTCACTTCACCCACCATTCCTAAAAATCCTCTGTGTATGTGCGATCCTTAATATTTTGAAAAAGACCTGAAGAGATATCCACTAAATGCTTAGCAGTTGTTACATCTGCGGAATGGATGTGGGAAAGGAAGAACTTTTAATTTCACCAGCAGGTTTTTAAATTTTTTAATATTTAAAATCAACTGTTGTTATATTTGAAATTTAAAGAAAAGAGAGAAAATGAGAAAAGCTCCCAAAATCTCTATGATTTCTAATACTTTTTAAAAAAAATGTGTTTTTCAAGTTTATTTCTTTTGAGAAAGGAGAGAGAGAGAGAGCGTGTGCACACGCACACAAGCCGAGTGGGGGAGGGGCAGCAAGAGGGAGAGAGAGAATCCCAAGTAGGCTCCATGCTCAGCGTGGAGCCTGATGTGGATCCTGAACCCATAAACCATGAGATCATGGCCTGAGCTGAAATTAAAGTGTCAGATGCTTAACCGCCTGAGCCACCCAGGCACCCCGTAACACTTTTTAAAAAACTGACATTGTTATCAAGCAAAATGTACTACATTGTACCACTCATGGAAGATTTAGCCAATCATGACTGACATCCTAATTAATAGTTTTGTGCACAGACACCCTCAGTCCCCATCTACTCCACTTCTCATCATTTCTAAAACCCCTGCAGTATTCATCTGAGCAAAAGTTGGATTCCTCTCAGATGGACCTTGATCATGTGCCTAGGAATGAAAACATAATAACCTTTATACATTTTTTATTTGCGCATAGTTGACTCATGATGTTACATTAGTTTTAGATATACAGCATTGTGATTTGGCATCTCTATAGTTAGGCTGTGGTCACCACAAGTGTTGTTACCATATAACATCATGCAACACTTACAATGCCATTGACCACATTCTCTATGCTCTACCTTTTACTCCTGTGGCTTCTTTGTAAAGAATCTTCTATCTCCCACTCCCTTTCCCCCATTTTGCCCATCTTCCTACCCCCTTTCTTCTCTGGCAGACCTCAGTTCTCTGTATTTATAGGTCTGATGCTGCTTTTTGTTTGTTTATTCATTTGTTTAGTTTTTTTTTAGATTCCAAATATAAGTGAAATCATATAGTGGTTGTCTTTCTCTAACTTACTTCATTTTTTAGATTGAGTCTACATGTAAGTGAAATCATATGATATTAATTTTTCTCTGATTGACTTATTTCACTTTGCAAAATATCCTCTAGGTCTTCCATGTTGCTGCAAATGGCAAGATCTCATACCTTTTTCATGGCCGAGTAATATTCCATTATATTCCATTATATGTGCATACCACAGTTTATCCATGAGAAAAGCTCCATCCATGATGGACATTTGGGCTTCTTTCATATCTTGGCTATTATAAACAATGCTGTATAAACATAGAAGTGCATATATCTTTTCCAATTGGAGTTTTCACTTTCTTTGGGTAAATACCCAGTAGTGGAGTTACTGGATCATATGGTATTTCTGTTTTTATTTTTTTGAAGAACCTTCATACTGTTTTCTAGAGTGGCTACATCAGGTTACTTACATTCCCACCAATAGTGCCTGAGAATCCTCTTTTCTCCACATCCTCATCCATACTTGTTATTACTTGTATTTTTGATTCTAGGCATTCTGGCAGGTGTAGGGTGATATCTTACTGTGGCTTGATTTACATTTCCCTGATGGTTAGTGATGTTTAGCATCTTTTCATATATCTGTTGGCCATCTCTATGTCTATTTTGGAAAAATATTGATTTTGGTTTTTAACCATTTTTAATCAGATTATTTGTGTTTTTTTTTTTCTTTTTGGTGTTGTATAAGTTCTTTATATATTTTGGATATATTATTGGATAGATGATTTGCACATATCTTCTCTCAGCAGCTTGCCTTTTTGTTTTATTGATGGCTTCCTTCACTGTTCAGAAACTTTTTATTTTGTTGTAGTCCCAATAGTTTATTTTTACTTCTAAAATACATTCACTTCTTGAGAAACATCTCTGAAATTTGCAGTATATCCAGGTATAGGATTATGAGAATTGGGTTTGTAGTTTCCACAGAATGCTTGGATTGAATTCCATTTCCAAGTGCTCAAAGGCCATTTTGTATGGTGTCATAGGGTTCTAGAGGCCAAGCTCCTCTTAATAGATGGGGCACTTGAACACATTTTTTTTCTATGGGATAATGAAGCCATTCACCAGCCTCTTCATCAGGCTTCTCTTTTCCAACTTAGGAAGAAATTGACCACAGTGTGTTTCCATAGCCTATTGCCATGAACAAAGGGTTAGGGTTAGAGTTCAGGAACTCAGTGACACTCTAGACTCCAAAAATCTCTTTCATTCTCCTTGTACTCTATCAATATGGTTCTCAACCTCATGCACAGTAGAATTACTGAAGATATTTCCCCAAAGATTATGGTTGGATTGATCTGGCCAAACTTTTGCTAGTTTACAAAAGCCTGCCAGGTGATTCCAGTATATGGTCACAACTGAGAGCTATGTGTTTGTTTAATTAATTAATTAATTAATTAATTAATTAATCTGGTGCCGAAACCTGGGGACGAGAGAGCTATGTGTTTAACTGGGTCCTTTTCAGGAATACTCTAGAAATTTTAGCTAAATACTAAGCATATGTAAATGAAGCCTCACTAACCAGGTCAGGTTTTCAAGTTTTTTTTTCAGGTCATCCCAAATACAGATGAGGAAGACTGTGCCACTTTACCTGAATGTCCCTATTCCCACAGTCCAGCCCCAGTATTTGGGCCTTCTTGTTGTCTTGGAGCATTATAGAGTGGTTCTTTGTGGGGTGGTCCAGCTGGAATAAGTTCATCATGTGGTACAGATCATCACCTTTGCCTGTTCTGCTGCTGTCGATAGGACTTTTCAGTACTGTCTATGTAGGGTCACTGCCCAGGGTGCAAACTGGGGAATGTGTTCTGTTTAAACTCCAATGGATATGATGCAAATCAATTCTGGCACTAACCACCAGTTAGTGCAGACCCCAGAAGTTAAAGGGCGTGGTCCCCAACAAGATTGTTCTCACTCCAGACCAACTGGCTACACACTTGGGGGCCTCCCATGCCCGCCCTTGAGCTTGATAATGGACTAGAATGACTCACAGAACTCAGGAGAGTGCTGTACTTATGGTTACAATTTTATTATAAAAAATGCAACTCAAGAACAACCAAATGAAGAGACATATAAAGCCAAGTCCCAAACTTAGGGGTCCCAAACACAGAGCTTCCACACTATTTCCTTGTGGAATCAGGGCTTGTCCCCCTCTTGCTATATCAGTATGTTCACCTACCAGATAGTGCCAATGAGCTTTGGTGTTAAGTTTTTATATATACGCACAATGCATACACTATATTGTATCTAAGTCTAAATCAAAATATATATCTAAACTTATTAGTTAGGTATGTAATTGACATATAATGTCAGTTTCAGATGTACAACATAATGATTTGACAATCCCATACATTATTTATGCTCACCATGATAAATTCAGTCATTATCCGTCACCATACAACAAAGTCTTCTTTGTTGGGGTTTTATTACATAGCATGATGGATTCAGTATTGACCCCATGATTGAACTCAGTCTTCAAGGAAGTCAGGCTGGTTCCAAGCCCCAGTCGTGTAACCCCATGGTTGGTTTTTCTGTTTGACCAGCTCCCATCTTGAGTCATCTGATCTCATTAGTATAAACTCTGATGTGATCCAAGGAGCTATAAATAACAAAGATATATTACTTATGAAATGCCAAGGATTTAGATTCTCTCTCCTAGGAGCCAGGGACAACAACCAGTCAACAACCAGTCTTCCTGCAACCCAGCTGGGAAGAGGTATAGGACTCAGGTTTTATTTAATCCCTGGGCTTCTGAACAATGACACTTCTGGTGGTCCTCCCCTGGTCCATCCCTGCCCTCCTGAGCAATATTGCTTATGGTGAGTGTTTTCTGGTGCACTCATCTTAGGTTATGGTTCCTTCTCCTTGTAAAGTATTCCAGGAATCCTTGTTTTGTCTCCCAGGGACTCCATTCCTCCCTTTCCACCTTGAGATCCGTACACCTTTGTATTTCTACTTCCATACCCTTTTCCTTATTAAAACCCTAAAAACTGAACCGAACTAAAACACAGGAACAAAGACTCCAATTGCTGTCCTTTTCCCCAATAGAATTCAGTTGCCTGTTAAACCTTGAAAAGGAGGTAAAATATTAGGAAATGCAGATTCCTAGTGGGAAGGGTGGATTTAACGTGCACGTCTAGAAGGTCGGGGAACTAAAGCTTTCTGCATTTCGTTCTTCAAGAAAGATAATAAATAGAAAGCCTTTACATCTGTCTTTTAAGAGTGTGAACTATCAATTCAGAAAAAGGCAGGGAAACTACTGCTTGACACAGGTGATGAAGGATTCTTCAGAATCCTTAAGAAAAATCAGTTCTTAATTTACTTTCAAAGTTATTTGGCATAATATATTGTATTGAGTTTGCTCTAAATTGGTATTTACTCATGTATCATCCCTTTGAAATGTACTCCAAAGATTGCACTCTATATAGTCTTTCTGTCTTTTTTTTTAATTTTTAATGTTTATTTATTTTTGAGAGAGAGAGACAGAGAAAGACAGAGAGACAGAGTATGAACGGTGTAGGGGCAGAGAGAGAGGGAGACACAGAATCTGAAACAGGCTTCAGGCGCTGAGCTGTCAGCACAGAGCCCAACATGGAGCTCAAACTCATGAACTGTGAGATCAAGACCTGAGCCAAAGTCAGACGCTTAACCAACTGAGCCATCCAGGCACTCCTATGTAGTCTTTCTGTCTTAAATATTTCAATTACCTTAGGCAAAAACAATGCAAGAAAGCATCAGTCACTTCTCAAAATGGATTTCGATCCATTTCCATTTATTTTTCAGTGTTGTTTTTAAAAAGTAGTGGGTGTTTGATTGTTTCAGGTAATCATCCAAAAGGTCATGGTCTTTCTGATCTTTTATTGTGACTGAGGACCTAATGCAAGAGAATCAAACCACTAAGAAGGATGGATGGAAACTAGCATAGCCATATGTCTGCTACAGGACTATAAATGCTTCATGGGAGAAGTTTTCAGATCCATGATTTTGTTTAATCACATTTAATCCTCACAGCAGTTCTTCAAGGTAAATAGTTATGCCCACTTTTATAGATCAGAAAATTGAATTTAAGAAGATACTATGTTTACTAATTAATGAGGTGTGGTAAGTGATAGACACAAGATTCAATTATTTTGATAATTCAAGCTCCTTCCATAATGCTGTATGGTAATTGTTTCCGAGATACTCTATATAATAGATACTTACAGTTACCACTCAGTGCTTAGTTTGTAAGTTTGCAAAGCATTGTTCTCATTAATGCAAGATCAGAGTATATTCCCAGCAGGTTGTTAAAGGTAAGTGAACTATTAGGTTCATTCAGTCAGTGTATTTTTACGGAATAGCCTTTCTATGTGCCAGCGCACTGCTAGAAATGAGGTTGGAGTATATGAATTATACTCATTATTTTGTCCGTTCAACAAACACCAAATCACATCCTTCTATAACAGTGCATGGTAAAGGTGGTTAAAAGTATACACTGGGGCGTCTGGGTGGCTCAGTCAGTTCAGCATCTGACTTCCGCTCAGGTCATGATCCGCAGTTCATGACTTTGAGCCCCGCATTGGGCTCTGTGCTGACAGCTCACAGCCTGGAGCCTGCTTCGGATTCTGTCTCCCTCTCTCTCTCCCTCTCCCCTGCTTGCTGTCTGTCTCTCGCTCTCTTAAAAGCGAATAAGCATTAGGAAAAAAAAAAAGTAGTGGCACACACACTAATTTGACTTTTTGAAATCCTCTAAATCATGAAATAAAAGTCTGTTTTTTTTCCTGCCTTTAGGTCGTAAAGATTTAAAACCACAACTTAGAATCCTTTGAATAGATAGCATTTAACTGATTTTATTGAATTATGTTTTAATTTCATGAGCTTTCAAGTTTGTGTCTCAAATGCTCATGCCGGGCAGGTCCTGAAGTCAAAAGTTGTGGTGCATTAGACAGCCCTTACAACAACTGATAACTAGGTTCCGTGACAGCGATTTGGTTTCAGCAGGTATTGTAATTGCAGATTATACTCTTCATGGTTTCTTCTTTGTGTGAATAGTAAGCGTATGAAATCTTGAGTCAACATTTCCTTTTCTGTTGCATAAACAGTGCTGAAAGCTTAATGATCAGCTGGAGAAGAGGCGTAATGAATAGTTGCAGCATTGTTCATTAAACACCGTGGTGGCTCTTTCTTTGCCATCATTTTGTCTGTGCTTGAATTTTGCATATCCTTCTAGTCTGTCATTCTCCCGGAGCGTTGGACACTCCCCCTGAGGTAATTGCTGTGACACACACAGAACTTCTATCATGCGACAATGGAAGTGTCTCTCCTTCAACCTGAGCTCACTTTATTGGAGAGACTACTTTTCAGGAGGGTGAGTCTGCAGAAAATGACTCATCCAGTCAAACTGTAATAGATTTTTTTTTAAAGGCATATTTGGCCTTTTGGCTAATGAAGCGGTGTGTTGCTTGACCGTACATTAAGAGTAAAGTTTTAGGTGAATCTGAGTTGGGATGGAGATTTGCAGTTTTTTGCCGCCTTTGATTTTAGATGGATAGTAATTTCTTGTGGTTTTGTTTCTTTTGTTTCTATACGTATTTCTTTTTGTTATAAATATTGAACAGCGCTTCTCTATGTGATGAATTAAATTGTTAAGTTATTGGAATATTTTAACATACACAATTATTTGGTATTGCCTTTGGGAGCCTGTTAGCAGAGTGTGACAATGAGCTATTTCTATCTCCACAGGCCAAGCAGGCATCGGTTGGTGCTGAGTATGAGGTCTTAACTTTAAAAATGGTTTCCAGAAGACAGGGTGCAATGAATAGAATGACCTTTAATTTCACCCCAAATATTTAAACCTATGGCTGTTTGTTATATTATGGTCTCTTTTATTCACTTATTAAGACTTTGGAATTTGGCTAAAGAAAAGATCCCCAGAGACTGCTATTAAAATTGCCAAGTGTGGTTTAGTTTAAAAGTAGAGGAAACAAATTTTCAAATAAATAGGGAGTTAGTTTGTTTATGTTGTTCTACCTTTAAATTTTTTAATGTTTATTTATTTTGAGAGGGAGAGAGAACGTGCAAATGGGGGAGAGGTAGAAGGGGCGGGGGAGAGAGAGAGAGAGAGAGAGAGAGAGAGAGAGAGAGAAAGAGAGAGAGAGAATATCCCAAGCAGGTCCCACGCTGTCAACAGAGAGCCTGACACAGCCTTGATCCCACGAACTGTAAGACTATGACCTGAGCCAAAATCCAGAGTCAGACAATCAACTGACTGAGCCACCCAGGCACCCCTCTTTATATTGTTCTTTAGAAAGCATAAGCTTATTTGGACCAGAGTATAATAATCTGTAAATATGAGTTAGGTAGGCAGGGGACTCCTGTGGGCCCTTAGGTATTAATAATGTCATTTTGGGGGAAAATAACTCAATTGAGTTCTATTCATTATAGGAATAATTTATGATGAATAATTTCCTAAGCAACATCAGAAGCCACCAGATGATAACTTTTTTTCAAATCTGCAAAATATATTTATTATATTAGGATGAAAAGTGAGTTAAGCAAAAGCTAAGTTTTACTAGCTTGAGAACACATAGAATTAGGTTATATTTAGGTGGATTTAACTGCCAGACTTTGCTATAATGGCCAAAGTAGCCTATTTGTCACTTGTGGTCTATATCAGAGAAATAAAAACACAAGTTGGTGAAATTATACCCATCCCATCTTTATTTTTTGATACATTCTTGAGCAAAGGATTAACTGCTTAAGAGAGTTAGAATTATTTTGGACCCCTTGCTTATTTAGGAAATGTTTTTTTAAATAATTTTTAAAATTTATTTATTTATTCTGAGAGAGACAGAAAGAGCACGAGTTGGGGAGGGGCAGAGAGACAAAGAGAGAGAAAATCCCAAGCAGGTTCTACAGGGTCAGCGCAGAGCCTGACATGAGGTTTGAACTCATGAAACTGTGAGATCATGACCTGAGCTGAAATCAAGAGGCGGACGCTTAACCGACTGAGCCACCCAGGCGTTCCAAGAAATAAATTTTTTACATAAACTAGAATTTTAAATAAAATGACCTTTTCAATCAGTGGATTTATCATAAACATTCATGAAATATTGATGTCCTGAAAATAAATGAGAGCATAAGCTACACTTCTAAAAGTCACCAATTCCCAATCTTTACGTAAAGTGATGTATATTTTTAGCTGTTAGTCCTCACAAACTCATTGTTTCCTAACTGCATTTATTGCGTAATAATTCATTTCTGTCTAATGGTTAACCAGTCTCCACAATAAGTTGATATAATTCCAGGCTGTGATGAAGTTCATGCTCTTTTCGTCTGTCCATTTATTTGTGTGGCCAGGGCAGCACAACATTGAATTCTTTAAATGTATTGAGTTCATTTGTAGATTCTTCTGCCTTTCTGGGTGCTTGGCTGCCGAGGAAACTTGAGAAATAAAAGAAAATAAGAGAAGGGGATGCAGGAAGGAGCAAATCAGGAAAAGAAAGCAGAAGAGAATGAAAAGAAATAGAGAAAGAAAGGAAGAAAAGGCAAGGGAGAGATGGAGAGAGGGAGGAGAATGAATGGAGACAACAGAGCCAGACCAGAGGCCGAGTAGTGTACTTTTGCCAGTGTATTTACATTTATGCCAAATGGAACTTTTTCATTTACTTTTGAATCCTATCCCTTTAAACACAAAGATCCTTTCAACTGAGGAAGTTTAAGAATTGTCATTTTTACTTAAAATACATAATACACCAAGAGTAGGTGCTTTTGATTTAAAATAATTTTGTATTCAGGGGATATGCAGTGTTTAATTGCAATCTGAAATAAAGCTAGTTTTCTTTTTAATTTAAATTGCTTACGTTTGTTGTTCTCATTGTGGTCTCCTTTTAGATGAATACTCAAATAACACAGTTTTACCAGTTCACATTCATGGAATCATGAACAAGTCTTCCCCCACCCCTTCCTGCACACAGAGTCTGTTTTCTCCATTATAGGCAGAGAGATTTAAAACAAAAACCAAAAGTCAGATCGTGTTACATCTTCCCCAGACCCTCCGATGACTTCCTGTCATACTTGGAATAAAAGCTCAACTCTACCCACCCTATAAGCTCTTATTCCATGCGTCTTCTGCCCACATCCTTGACCTTGTCTTCTGTACTCCATGATACAGAAGCTCTTAATTGTATACTTTTCAGACACACAGGGTATGTTCTGCTCAGGATTTTCACTTGCTGTTCCTTTTGCATGGACCACTCTTCCTTCCTCAAATCTTCTCCTACTTCATTCACATCCCTGCTGTAAGGCACCACCTCCTCCAAGCTATCTTGACCAGTCTGTCTACAATGAGTTCCCTTGGCCTTCCCCTGCAGTCATTCTCTAACTTCTCAAAGTGTCTCAACTTTTTTATATAACACTTTTCTAGATGTGATTTATATATTCATATATATGAATTGATATCTATATCTATGTATCTATATATCTATCTATATCTATATCAGTGTATGTATAGACACACGATGTGTGTGTATGTTTGTCTTGATAAACATGTGTGTGTATTATTTCCTCCATTAAGATGTCATCAGTTTGAGAGCAGGAACTTGGTCTGTGTCTCTCACTACCATATTCCTATTTGCGTAGGAGTGAGCTATTTCAGTTATGGTGCCTCCCTTTGTTCACAGTATAAGTGGGTTGACATTGATGGAAGGAGTTAAATTATAGTCCCTTGTGTTAAGTGCTATGAAAAAAAAATAGAGGGAACCCAGAGGAGAAAGTGAATAATTCTCCCTGGGGCCTGAAATTTTAGCTGACACATAGCTGTCAAAAGATTGGTTCAGTATTGAATAGGAAGAGAAGTAGAGAAGACAGTTCCACTCAGAACAACTTGGGTAAGATCTCAGAGTTGGGAAAGAGTATGGAACATTCAAAAAACAGGGAACTGAACGATAATTGGAGTGGCCAACATGGTTTTTGCATGAGGGAAAATGGAGTGAGGTGATCTGAAGAGGTATCTTGGAGTTAGAACATCTTTTCATGTGCTTTTTGGACATTTAGATATCTTTTTTGGAGAAATGTCCATTCAGGTTCTTTGCCCATATTAAAAATTGAGTTATTTGGGTTTTTTTGTTGTTGAGTTGTAGGAATTCTTTAGGTTTTCTGGCTATTAACCCCTTATCTCATATGTAGTTTGTAAATATCTTCTCTCATTCTGTAGGTTGCCTTCCCACTCTGTTGATTGCTACCTTTGTTATACAGCAGTTTTTAAATTTAATGGGGTCCCATTTGTCTGTTTTTGCTTTTGTTGTCTGTTGTGGTTTTGATGCCGTGTCCAAATCATTGCCAAATCTAATGTTATGAGTCTTTTCCCCTGTGTTGTTTTCTTTTAGGAGTTTTGTAGCTTCAGGACTTAGTCTTGAATCCATTTTGAGTTAATTTTTGTACAGAAGATGAGGTAAGGATCCAGTTTCATTCTTTTGCATGTGAATATCCAGTTAACTCAACATCATTTATCTTTCTCTTGCTGTGCAGCCTTGGCATCCTTGTCTAAGATCATTTGATTATACATGCAAGGGTTTATTTCTGGGCTCTCTGTTCTGTTTCAGTCGTCTGTGTATCTGTCTGTATGCTGGCACCATCCTCTTGATTATGGTAGCTTCTTAAATGTTTGAAATCAGGACATATGAGGCTTCTAGCTTTGTTTTTCTTTCTCAAGATTATTTTGGCTACTGAGGATACCTTGTAACTCCAAATGAATTTTAGGATTTTTTTTTGTATTTCTGCAAAAATATGCCATTTGGATTCTGATAGGAATTACTTTGAATATGTAGGTCGCTTTGGGTAGTATGGACATTTTAACAATATTAAGTCTTCCAGTCCATGAACATGGGATGTCTTTCCACTTATTCGTATCTCTTCTTTAGTTTCTTTTATTGTGTTTGTCTGTTTTCAGTGTACAGGTCTTTTGCTTCCCTGGTTATGTTTATTGCTAAGTATTTTAGTCTTTCTGGTGCTATTATAAATGGGATTGTTGTGTTAATTTCCTTTTCTAGTCATTTGTTGTTAATGTATAGAAATGCAACTGATTTTTCATGTGGAGTTTGTATCCTGCAAGTTTGCTGAATTCCTTTATCAGTTCTGATAAGCTGTTTGTTTTTTTGTGGAAATTTAAGGGTTTTCTACATATTAGATCTTGTCATCTGTGAACAGAAGTAATTTTACTTTTTCCTTATCATTTTGGGTGCCTCTTTTTCTTTTTAATTTCTCCAATTAGGACTTTCAGTACTATATTGAATGGAAGTGGTGAGAATGGGCATCGTTGCCTTGTTCCTGATCTTAGAGGGAAGGTTTTTAGTTTTTTGCTATTGAGTGTGATGTTAGTTATGGTTTCTTCATATATGGTCTTTATTATTTGAAGTAATTTCCTTCTATTCCTGGTTTGTTGAGTTTTTATCATGACAGGATTTTGAATTTTGTCAAATTCTTTTTCTGCCTTAATTGAGGTTATCATATGGTTTTTGTGCTTCATTCTGTAAATGTTTATTAGCTTGACTGATTTTCACATATTGAACTATCTTTGCATTGTAGAGATAAACCCTCTTGGTTGTGGTATATATTCAGTTTGCTAATTTTATTGAGGATTTTTACTTCAGTATTTATCAGTGATATTGATCTGGTCAGTGATATTGATATTTCTTTTTGTAATATCTTAGTCTGGTTTTATTCTTAAGGTAGTGTTGGCCTCATAAAATGAGATTAGAAGTATTCCCTATTAATTTTGGGGGAAGAGTTTAAGAAGGACTAGTATGTATTCCTCTCTAAATATTTTGTATAACTCTCCAGTGAAGGCTTCTGGTCCTGGGCTATTCTCTGTTGGGAGGTTTTTGATTACTGATTTAATCTCCTTAGTAGTTACAGATCTGTTCAGATTTTCTGTTTCTTCATGATTCAGTCTTGGTAGGTTGTATGTTTCTAGGAATTTATCCATTCTGAGATTTCCAAATTGTTGATGTATAATCCTTTTTATTTTTGTGGCTTCAGTTGTAATGTCTCCTCTTTCCTTTTGATTTTCGCTATTTGAGTCCTCTTTCTTTTAATAGATGTCTTTTTTTTTTAATGTTTATTTTTGAGAGAGAGAGAGAGAGAGAGAGTGCATGAGCTGGAGAGGGGCAGAGAGAGAGAGAGGGAGACACAGAATCTGAAGCAGGCTCTAGGCTCTGAGGTGTCAGCACAGAGCCTGATGTGGGGCTTGAACTCATGAGCTATTAGATCGTGACCTGAGTCGAAGTTGGACGTTTAATTGCCTGAGCCACCGGGCACACTCCTTAGTCTTGCTAAAGGTTTGTCAACACATAACTCTTAGTTTTTTTGATGTTTTCTATTTTTTGTCCTTTATTTACGCTCTAATATTTATTATGTCTTTCTCTCTGCTAACTTTGGGTCTGGTTTATTCTTCTTTTTCTAGTTTCTTGAGGTATTAAGTTCTGTCATTGATTTGAGATTTTTCTTTTATTTTAATGTAGGTATTTACTGCTATTAACTTCCCTTTAATACTGCTTTTGTTGCATCCCCTGGGTTTTGGTATCTTGTGTTTTCATTTTCATTTGTCTCAGACATTGCCCATTTTTTTTTTTGTTTTTGTGATTTCTTTTTTGACTGGGAATTCAAGAGTATGTTGTTTAATTTTCATTTGTACTTTTTTTTCTCTTTGCCGTTGATTTCCACTGTCATTCCATTGTGATCAAAAAAGATACTTGGTATGATTTTAACTTTTTTAAATTTGTTAAGACCTGTTTTGTAATTTACCATGTTATCTATCTTGGAGAATGTTCTTTTTCCGTTTGGAAGACCGTATTCTTCTGCTGTTGGCTGGGGTGTTCTGTGTATTCTCTTGTGTCTGTTTGGTCTGTAGGGTTGTTTAAGATGTCTGTTTTCTTACTGATCTTCTGTTTAGTTATTCTTGAGTTTTCTTTTAAAGAGAATTCCCACAAGCTACTTGCAGTACATTGAATTAATCTCATTGGATCTCCTTGGTCATGCTTAGCTGCAAAAAGGCTTAAAAAGGTAGGCCAGTTCTGATTGTCCATGTGTATACCTAAAGGTGACAGTTCTGTTATTATGGTAAAGCTGGACAGTGGATATTGGAGGACCTTCTAGCACACTGCCAAATATTAGATCAGAATCTACTATTTTTAAGGTACTGAATCTATATCCTATAACATCTTAATTCTGATGAGGCTTCTCATTTTATTAACGAAAGAAACTCAGAAGCCCTCCCTTGTGTGTCTGTGATATGTGAGCTTTTACCTTCTCATTTATGAAGTTACAATAGATATATAATTCTTACCTTATTATGTATTCTCTAAGAAGCATAGTAAAAATAAAATGAAGCTTTAAAAGTTTAAAATGATACTGCAGGGAATCCAAGATGAAAAAGATATACAATGCCAAATTACTTCCACCCACGTTGTTATATACCCTATTAACAGCATGCACAAGAGACAGTTGTATTTTTAGATTTTACCACCCCATTTTATAATTTTTACTTGTGACTACCAGAGAACATGAAATGGGAAAATAATCTGTTGGGAGACATTATGCATTTATGTCATTGAATCTCACCACTGAAAACTTCTTATTAATCATTTATCCATCACTAAAGATTGATAACGGGTAAGATGAAAAATAGATTTTAATAAGATAATTTTGCCACTTGCTGCCTAACTTGAATTTGCATTTTTTGATTTGGGGAAGGGGCGATCATTTTGGAAAACTTGCATTACTTTGTATGCATGTAATAATTTTAGAAGAAATACTGTGGATGAATACTTTAAACGTATAAAGAGATTCTGATCACACCATTGGAAGACTAGTATAAAAATTAGATTGAGGTCTTGTACCAGGCCGTTTAAAATTATCATATTTACTTACACCAAATTCTGTGCAATTTGTATAACTTACAGAATAAGGAAATGGACAGAAGTTACAATACTTCTGGCTGGACAGAAGTTACAATAGTGTGTGTACCCTTCCTACCAGTTTTCAAGTTTCTTCACAGTATATTTTATAGTTCGGGGGAATTCTGAGGAAACCTCTCCCGGATTAGCACAGGATGTGTTCTTTGTTCTCAAGGTTTTGAGGAGGGAGGTGAATAGACATTTTGTGGGCCAGGTTCTGGGATATCCATCCTCCTTCAACCACAGAATTTGGCCTTGATATTTTTTATATGTTGGGCTCCTGTGTTGGGTTTTCCTTAAAAAAAAAAGAAAGGAAGGAAGGAAGGAAGGAAGAGAGAAAGAAAGAAAGAAAGAAAGAAGTTCCAAGGCAAAACCAACCACTGCACTAAATCAGCCTGCTTTTAAACTTTCCTCCAAAAGAAGACCACACATCAGAAATCATTTCATCAAAGTGTAGCTCTTCCCCAGCCTTCCCCTCTGCACTACCTCTTTGCAGACCTAAACTTTCAGGAATTATTCCTGTACTTTAAAATATATGCATAGTGGAGGAAGATTTACCTTTGCACAAATGAATAATTTGGAGTGCACAATTTCTCTGAGATTAGTTTACAGGGCAAAGACTCTGACCCAGGATTGAAATTTCTAGGCCATCAAAGATTTTGTGCTGTTTCGTCTATGTATCAGAAATGTGGTTGGGTTTCAGTACTCCATTGTGAACACATTCTTGGAAAGAAGAAGGGGAATACACGAGCCAGCAGAACAGGCACGTTATATACTACAGATGCTACCCCTTTTCTGAAAAGATGTATAGTCCTCAGCTTTTGCTGTGAGTAGGGCTCATTACACCAACTCTCTCCTGAAGTTTTAAATAAACATAAGGTTGCTTCCAAAATAATACACCCCCTCTATAATTAGGTGGAGAAAACAACTGTGATCAAGCCCATGAATGACTATTGTCATTTTCCTTGAAAATCCCATTTTTCTTATGCAAACTTTGGATATATCTTAAACTAAATAGGTTTTTATCTTAAGTTGAGAAGACAAAGATCTCTAAAGTTCCCAAACTCTCCACTGAGTTAATACCACACTCCTTAGCTGCTCTCAACCTACCGATCTAGTTTTAATTTTTAAAAAATTTTTTTTTTCAACGTTTTTTTTTTTTTTTTTTTTTTTTTTTTTTGGACAGAGAGGGACAGAGCATGAACGGGGGGGGGGGAGAGAGAGAGGGAGACACAGAATCGGAAACAGGCTCCAGGCTCCGAGCCATCGGCCCAGAGCCTGACGCGGGGCTCGAACTCACGGACCGCGAGATCGTGACCTGGCTGAAGTCGGAGGCTTAACCGACTGCGCCACCCAGGCGCCCCTCTAGTTTTAATTTCTGATTCAGCTCATATTTTTGTTAATTCTGTTGGGGTGCCTTACATATACACCAGGTGAACCCTTTTGATATACCAACACAGAAGAACCTGGAGGCCAGCAGGAGCTGTATCCAGACAGCCAATGCATGGTGAATTCACTTAGGATATAATTATAAAATATGAATAATACACATGATTTTGTGATTAGTCTTTTGAGGATTAATAATTTTTTTGAGTTTATTAATTTTGAGAGAGAGAGAGAGAGAGAGAGAGAGAGAGAGAGAGAATGTGAATCTCAAGCAGGCTCTACACGGCCAGTGCAAAGCCCAGTGTATGGTCTGAACCCACAAACCATGAGATCATGACCTGAGCCGAAATCAAGAGTCGGGTGCTTAACTGACTGAGCCACCCAGGCGCCCCGAAGATTAATAATTAAAGAAGCTACAAACATCAACATCAATCTCATCCGTTTTTTAAAATATTAAAATTAGATTCTTCTAAATAAGAATGGGTTTGTATTTGCCAGTGTGTATTTTTTCTTCTATAACACACATTTTTTGTATGATATCATTTCCCTCATCACACGGATCAATTTTCTACTTCCTGCTACTTATTTCATTGGTTATAGAATTAATTGCATTAAATTGTATTAGTGTGTACCATCCTTAAAAAAATCTGCCTTTCTATTTATCCATGCTCCTGGAAAGCATCCCTTGAAATGGGATCCGTCTTCCACTTTCCCGCTGAAATGCCCACTAAAAAAGACTCTGAGAAAGAGGACCGTTTACAACTACCAGAGCCTTCCTATCGTGTCCCAACAGGCAGCCTGCTGCCTGGATCTGAAAAGGAATGGATGCAAAAAGCTAGCCTGCCTGGATTGAGAATAAAACTGAAGTGACTTAACCTTCACATGAACTGAAAGTAGAGAGGGATTCTGAAAAAGGAAGGAAAGCATTTCGAGCCACTCTTCTTGTTTACCGCCTTTGGTTCAGAGGCCAAAACCTCACAAGTAGAAAACACAGCATCTCTCTGATCTCTGTTACAAACTTTTTTTTTTCTTACTGTAGCTTAATGTGGTATTCACTGGCCACTGATGACTTTTTTCTTACATTCACTCCCAGATTGCACCTTCCTGATGCCAGTAGGTGCCCTGAAGAGGGAACTAATGGTGATTTAGTGCACTGTGGAGGATAGAGTCCCCTCAGATGTGGACTCGGACAAGAAGAAGCAGGGTACTGATGTGGGTGTGCGGGGTCCTCATGCTCGTGTTCTGAGAGCAATAGGTGGCAATGGGGAGGAGGGGCTCTTACCTCAGCCCAGCAGAGCCACGGTGCATGAATGACTTCTGGTCACCAGACACAGTTTGTGGCATCTGTCTGCTTTTAACTCCAGATCTAAGGAAAGGCTTCAACAACCACACCAATTGAAGTAAGCAGAGATAAAGAAGTCTACACACCATACCTGAGGACAAGCTTTAGACAAGAAAGACATCTTAGAACCTCTGATAAAAAAGGAGCTGCAGTGTGCCATCAGCCCACATATTTAGAGGAAATGTGTACTTCCGTTGCACGAGGGATAAACTAAAATAAACTTTAGAAAGTAATCATGTAGCTACAAGAGAATTTTTTTTTAAATCACATAATACGCATAGTATCAAGAAATAGACCACTGCATCCTTCTCTTGAAAGAGTAAAGGAAAACGTAATATGGCTTCCAGAAACAAAAGCGAAGAATAAAAAGTTCCAGAAACAGAAACTTTACTACAAGTGGAAGGAAAATATTATTTTAGAACTGTTGAACTTAAAAATAATGATTGGAAATGTGGTTACGAAACTAAATGATGCATAGAAGTTAGTAAGAGTCTGGGAAAGTCAAGACATACACATTCCTTATGTTTCCTGGGAGTTAACAGATACAGTTTCAGGGCAGAGGGATGGGGGAAATGGGTGGCGGGGATCAAGATTGCTCTTGTGATGAGCACTGGGAGAGGTATCGAAGTGGTGAATTACTATACAGTACACCTGTAACACTGTATGTTAAATAATGTAACACTGTATGTTAACTAACTGGAATTTAAATAAAAACTTTAAAAAAGATACAGTTTCAACTTGGACTTGCCTAGACTGAAAAACAAAGTGACAGTGAATCATTGGGAGTCAATTTGAATAATATGAATGGAACTTCTACATATCTTGAGCTGTAAGTCACAAATGGAAATTACTCATTCTATTAAAGCACTCAGAGCACATTTTCAAAATCTGTAGAAGTATATGCTTACTATGAGTACTGTGATATGAAAGCAGAACCCTGAGTCTGGCATGATCTGGGCCTCTGGGGTCGGACTTATTCTGTGTTCCCAGCCTCACCCACTACTTCTAGCATCACCTGTGTCTCCATCCAGATTGCTCTCGCTCCTGGACTCTGGTCCAACCCACCACTGGGATCACCTGATCCCTTCCCTCCCCAGGTGACCCAGACTTATGGCCCATTCAGACACATCCTCTTCAGAGAGACCTTTTGTGGCTCATCTGCTTCTCAGTGATCTTTGTCTTTCTGAGTCAATGTTTTAGTCATTGTCTAAATATCTCATTTGCCATAGTTGGATTGGGCCATATATTGTTTCCTGTTCACTGTTCTGTTTGTTTCTATGATCTGATTTTAATTTCGGGAAGCTTTGGAGGGCATCATCTGTACCCTTCTTTTATTTTGTATTTTTTAAATCTTCTCTAAGCTCTATCTTAATATTAATTGATTGTGTCACTGAATGAACAAGAATAAAGGTGTAAGACCCTTAACCAATGGCACCCTTTTAGCAGTGCTGTTACATTTATCTTAATCTCCATCTTCTAAACTGTGATTTGCCTGTAAATGTATTCAGGAAATTGAGCCATTGATGTTTTATAGAACACACATTTTTTTTTTTTGCTCTGAAAAATAGAATAATCTTGTACTTCAAAATCTTGATGCAAATATAGTTAAATATGGCAAACTTTCACTTGGTCCTGCAATGGGGATGGTGTCATGGGTTGATGTGTACTGCCCCCTTCCTTGACAACTCATAAGTTGATGGTCTAACCTCATAACGTGACCTTATTTGGAAACAGGGCCATTGCAAATGTAATTAGTTAACTTCAAATGAGGTCATACTGGACTAGGTTAGACCCCTAACCCGATATGACCGATGTTCTTATAAAAGGGGAGATTTGACACAGACATGCACACAGAGAGCATATCATGTTGAGAAATTAGAGATCAGGGGCGCCTGGGTGGCACAGTCTGTTGAGTGTCCAACTTCAGCTCAGTCCATGATCTCATGGTTTGTGAGTTTGAGCTCCACATTGGATCCTCTGTCTCCCTCTCTCTTTTCTCCTTTCCCACTTACTCTCTCTCAAAAATTTTAAAGAAAAAAGAAGTTAGAGGTCAGGTTAATCTATCTACAAGCCAAATAACACCAAATTGCCAGGAACTACTAGAAGTTAGGAGAGAGGCACGGACAGATTTTCCCTCACAGCCTCAGAAGGAAACAACGCTGCCAACACCTTGATCTCAGGCTTCCAGACTCCAGACTGAGTCCATAAGATTATGTGTTTTAGGTCATCCGATCTGTGCTACTTTGTTACTGTAGTTCTAGCAAATTAATACAGATGGTATTTTTATTGGGGCTGGGAATGAGAACGGGAAAGACATTCTTTTTTTTTTTTAAGTGTTTATTTATTGTGAGAGAGATGGAGGGAGAGAGAGCACACAGAGGGGTAGACAGAGAGGGAGAGAGAGAATCCCAAGAAGGCTCTGTGATGTCAGTGTAGAGCCAATGCAGGGCTTGAACTCAAGCTTAAACCACCAGAGCAATCCAAGTGGAAAAAGTTCTCTATCTGCACTTAATTGCCCTGCATGGCTTTTGGCAGTCTGTGGGGGCTGATAGACCAGATACTCTGCAGGTGGGGAGGGAGTATTCCACATACTGGGGGATAAGATTTTGGTTTTCTGTAATGTGATTGTAAGAAGGAAATGTGTGTGTGTGTGTGTGTGTGTGTGTGTGTGTGTGTGTGTGTTGTGTGAACAAAAAAGTAGCAGGGATAGCCAGAACATGGAATTATGCTCACTGGCTAACACATTTATAAAAAAGAAAATATTTTGTGAAGAGAGGAGTTCTCCATCATGTGCATAGATCTGTTCATTGCCATGGCTTTCTTATAGTTGGAACAAACCTTTTTATGATCTTGGAGTTACGCTTGGATAAGATTTTTGCAGTTCAGGAGGCTGAGTATGAAACATAGCCTCTTTCTTAGGAATGGGATCCTACTCACTGGTGCCATCTTCCCCAAACCTAGTCTCTTACCGTGTTAGTCCGCTAGGGCTGACATACTAAAGAAAGGTAATCTGTGTGGCTTAGAACAATGGAAATTTGTTGTTTCACAGTTTTGGAGGCCAGAAATCTAAGACCAGTGTATCAGAGGGGTCATATTGCCAGAAACCTATAGGAGAAGGAGCCTTCCTTAACTGCCAATTCCAATGGTCTCAGACCTTCTTTGGTTGGTAGGAGCATAAACTCAGTGTCTCCCTCCATCTTCACAGGGCATCTTCCCTGCGTCTCTTCACATCATCTTCTCTCTGTGCCTGACATTTTTTGTGTCCACAGATTTCCCCTTTTTGTAAGAACCACACTCATGTTGGAATTGGGCCCAAATTTGATGACCTCATTGTAATTCCATTAGGTCTTTAAAGATTTTATTTGCAAATGAGGTCACAATCTAAGGTTCCAGGGATTAAGATTTCAAAGTACTTTTTTGGCAGGGGAAACAAAATTTAACTTTTAACATTAACCAAAGAGAGTTTTCAGGCTGGGACCCCTTGTCAGCTGATAGGATTTCCATGTATGAATGTTCTGGTTGCAAACAGCAGGACATCATTGTCCCTCTTGGCCTCGACTCCATTGTTCGCAGTGGCATTATCATAGTCTCACTATTTATATAACCTTTATGCTCTCTAGTTTGCCCTGAGCGTCCAGAGTAGACATATTTTTATGAATATGCTATTTTTTTCTAGTAGGTCTTGTTCCTAGGTTAACAGAGCGCAATATGGTAGTACATAAAAATTTTCTATATTTGCACACATGAAGGGTATGACCCAGTCAAATCACTGGTGGTGAGAAGAGTTGCTAATGTGACAGAATCACTGGTGGGGACCAAAGCACCCTGTCATCCCAGGGACAGCCTGTGAGGTTGGACATAATTGACATCTTGATGAGAGACTCCAACATTGCACATTCGGGTTTTGCAATTGAACCCCTTATCTGTGTTGTATTTGGTTGATAACATTAAGAAATCTACTTAGCTTTTCTGAGTGTTTTCATTTTTAACATAAAATTATTACTGCCTCCCTTGCAGAGTAAAGAATGCTTGACACAGTGGTGTGAGAGCTGCATATTATATACCCTGGATCATTGTGTCTACCACCTGAACCCTCAGTCCCAGGTTTACTGTAACCTGTTTGCATTACATATGCCAAGTGCTTCTCCTTTTTTCTATTTTTTCAATTAAAAAATTTTTTAGGGTTTATTTTTGAAAGACAGAGCAAGCAGGGGAGGGGCAGAGAAGGAGAGGGAGACACAGAATCCAAAGCAGGATCCAGGCTCTGAGCTGTCAGCATAATGCCTGACATGGGGCTCGAACTCACGAGCTGTGCAATCATGACCTGAGGTGAAGTCGGATGCTTAACCAACTGAGCCACCCAGGTGCCCTGCCTTCCCCTTTTTTTCTAAAGCATATGGGATACTTGCAAGATACTGCTATTGTTTGTTTTCTTAATGCTCCCAGAACCCCAAGATTATAGGAAAACATGCATAGAATTTGTGGAAAGAAAGGAAGTCTATAGTTTATTTTTCTTGAGATCATGCCCTTCCTACCCAAGCCAGCAGTTCTGGCCGTGTGAGGATTCTGTCACTTCTAGTTAGTTTGGAGATTATCTCCTTTACACTAGAATGAAGGAATACTGTTTTCCAAGCAGCCTTTTTTTTTGCAGGAGCATCCTGTGTTTTGCTGGACTGAGGCATGTGCTGCCACTGTGCGCATCTTGGGAAGACACTGAAGGTGGGAAGGAAAGGCCTGGGTGTAAATCCTAACACCGGTATTCGTTAGGGAAGCAACTTCACTTTTATCAAGCTGTTTTCTCCCAGTGTGAAGTTAGGGGTCAGTCTACAAGACTGTCCTCACTGCTAACACTAGTTGCAAGTTTGGGGAGGTCTAACACCACTTGCAAATTCAGGGGTCCCAAAGACGACTCTGAGGTTCAACAATGCACTAGAAGGACTTTCAGAACTCACTTAAGACTGTTATAGTTCCGGTTTATTACAATCAAAGGTAGGGAACAAAATCAGCCAAGGATAGAGGCATATCACAGAGCTTCTTGTTGTCCTCTCTCATGGACATAGGACACCTGCTTCGCTATGCCTGATCTCAGGAAGTTGAGCTGATACCATGTGACCTACTTAACTCCAAGCCACTGTGTTATTTTATTTTTTTTTAAATTTTTTAGTTTTTTATTCTTTAATATGACATTTATTGTCAAATTGGTTTCCATACAACACCCAGTGCTCATCCCAACAGGTGCCCTCCTCAATGCTAGATAATCAAATATGATTAATAATGTTAGATAATGCTAGATAATGTTAGATAATCAAATATGACCCAACGTCCCCAGGCAACAAAGACACTCCTGTTGGCTATGACCTAAAAGGAGCTTAGAGATCACCTCTGGAAAGCCAAGGGCAAAGGCCAGATCTTAAAGCAAAGTTAAATTCTTTCCCGCACATGCATGGAACACGAGGAAAATCCTTATGGGCCCTTCTCTTCACAATCCACGATGATATACATTTCACTTGTCTAAGGATAAGGCCACTGTTGCCTTTTTTTAGGGACCGCCAAACCTGCTCCTTAAGTGCCTTCTCTTTAGGCCATGCTGGGGCCTTTCTCATGGCCAGAATGCCATATTGGCACACTGATGCTCTATGTGTGGTATGTCCAAGGGTGAAGGGTGGTTTCAGAAGGGAAGTTAAGTCTGGCCAATGAGCACCTGTTAATTATCGTATGACATCATTTTCTGTATTTGGTGCTTAAGGTTTAGAGCAGCACAATATGTGAAAAATATGTGTTAAGAGGATATTAGAGTCTTCACATTCAGGCCTCGAGAGACTGATATTTATTAAATGCCAGTTACCTATATCCCTGGGGTGCCAGCAGGATGAATTAATATTCTCTTTCATTGGTGGAGGTATTCAGATACATGAAAGTCCTTGGTCCTTGCGTGAAAAATAATTTTCATGAGAATTCAAAGCATTACTGCAGAGAATCTTGCTACCACATTTCCTGTGAGCTCTGGTGTTAATGCACCTACCCTTGTCAGCCAGAAGATTGTTGTGATTCATACCCAACCCCAGCAAACCCAGGCAGGGCAACCTTGAAGGCCATATCACCACTGCCTTAATTTCTCAGGGGACTCAGAAATTAAGCAGAAGCCCTGCTCCAGGCCCAACTCTTCAGGTATCTGTGCTTTGCAAAGAGGTTCTAATATGCCGTGTTTCTAGCAGCTTCTGTGAACCATTGAAATGACTCCTATTCCAAATGTTCTTGTCCAGTTGGGTCCCACCCTTTTTATTCAATGAGATTTGGCTTTTCTGTTTTTACCCTCTCACCCTGCCCACGACCACGTTCATATCTAACACTCAGTGAGTAGGTTATAAAAGTCGGTGTGAGGAGAATCAAAGGGGGAGATCGCGTGCTTAAAAGGAAAGGAGAGCAACCATCATGTCAGAACTGCTATGTGCTAGGCACCTTGTGGGGCATTTTATCTCCTGTGGTATTGTCAGCATTTCCACTTTACTGATGAGGCCAGTTAGGCCCAGAGAGGGCAAGAAGGTCACTAAGGGCCAAACAAGGTTGAGTGGGAGAGCCAGGATTTGCTTCTTTTCACCCAGGCCTGTGTTCTTCGTACTTTTTCATGCTGCAAAACCTCGCTGAATCCAAATGAGGCCCCTGCTGACTTGTGGGCCGGTCAGAGTACATCAAGCCAGGGAAAGCATCGTTCTACGGGAAAGTAACTACGGCCTTCAGCTTGATTTTGCGTATTTATGCATATCATGAGTTGCTCAGCATTTCTGTTTTATCTGAAAAGTATTTCATTTTATTCCCTGGCATGTTCTCGGTGAATAAAATAACAAAGAGAGAGCATTATTAAATTTTCTTCTCTCCCGTCTTCCAGCACTACTATAAAATGAAATGCTTCATAGAAAGAATGATTCATTCAGAAATCAGTATTCGTCTTTTGCTAACACATTTTTGATTTGTATCTGCTTTTATTCGTGTATATACTTTTAGTGATTTTAACCATTAGCTGGTAGCTTTTGGGTCTGAATTGTTACGAATCACAATCTTGCCCTTGAGGGAAAAAACTAAGTTACAAAAATGCTGTTTCATGTTTGCTACTGCTAATTTCGATGCACCCCAAATAATTGGATATCTGAAATTGATCATTGGAAGGTTTTAGAAAGTCAGAATATCGACATCTATCATATTTCTGTGGCTGATTTATATGCAGCTAGTCACGTGGCTACTGAACTTTTCCGTTCAGTGAAGGTTCTTGATCTCCATAAATAGGAGACCTGTGCTACTGTTCAAGCCGAAGTTTGTATTGATTAGGAAGGGCCAGGGCAATTGCCTTCACTTTCAGAAGTGGTTTTCTCAGGCAGGGCCGAGAGGAGCTTCAAAAGTTGAACAGTTGTTGTTCGTCCTCTCCTCTCCCTGCATGCTTTTTCAGGGTTTGTAGTCATCTCCGTTCCTTCAGACTTGAAGCTGAAAAATGGAAACAAATTAGATGTGTATCAGGAATGAAGCACCTCTTGCTTATTGAAGGGTTTAAAAATAATCTTTGCAATTAGCGTTTCACATCCTGGAAACTCCTCCTGCTGGGCTTGTACACAACTCGGAGACTTTTCATACCCAGTGCGCCCAGCGCCCCCACAGACACCTGCAGGATTCAGCTGCTTCTGCAGCAAATGGATTTGGGTTGTTTTATTCACTTATAAGCCACTCTTGAGGAGCCCCACCCTGCTGGGGTATGAGCCTGAAATGTCTCTGTGTCATCCTACCCGCGACATCTTCCCTCCTTGAAATTGGGCAGTGAGCTCCTTGTGCGGCATCACAGACAGCTTTCACAGCCTTTAGTGTCCATTTGATTATTGAAAAAGTGTCATGCCAGTTATTATGCTTCTGTCCTGGCCTCTAAAATTTAAACCCAGGGGCGCCTGGGTGGCCCAGTCGGTTAAGTGGCTGACTGTGGCTCAGGTCACGATCTCATGGTTCACGAGTTTGAGCCCTGCATTGGGCTCTGTACTGACAGCTCAGAGCCTGGAGACTGCTTCGGATTGTGTGTTTCCGTCTCTCTCTCTGCCCCTCCCCTGCTCATGCTCTGTCTCTCTATTTGTCAAAAATAAATTAAAAAAAAAACATTAAAAAATTAAAAAAAAATAAACTTTACACCCAGAGTTGAGTAATTCTTTCTCCCTTCCCCCCACTGTCTAAATTTGTGATGATATTACTTGGAGTACTAGAGTACCGTGTCTGTGAGTGTGAGTGTGAGTGTGCGCGTGTGCACGTGCGTGTGTGTGTGTGTGTGTGTGTGTGTGAGAGTCAGAGAGAGAGAAACAGGTGTGGTGAGAGAGACACACAGATTAGGAGGGAAGGGATCTCCCCTTCTTTGTTACCATCAGCAGAGTCAGGAGGAGGTGCAAGAAAACAGACCTCTCTTTCTGAGAGTGGCTCATGCAGGGTGTGGTTGAAATCACTGATGATCAAAATTGTGGACTCAGCCTCCGAAGTCAGTGCCTGGTTGGTTCCACTGGTGAGTGAGTGGTTCAGCTCTGAGGGGTTTTCCTGGCCTCAGGACACTCAGCTGTACTTTCGGCTGCTCCGGCTAGTATTTAGCTGACCTACTTGTGTCTTTGGCCCCATCTATGGCAGCCTAGCATATCTGTGCCTGCAATCTCATCTGCCCTCCACACCCCTGATCCTGGGACCTGGGGATGGGGTTTTGGGACTCATTTCTTTTCTTCTCTTAGCTGCCCTGCCAGCCCATCTCTCCCTAAGGCACTTCTTCTTAACTCTAGGAGCAGTGGGAAACACCTGCAAGCCTGTGGCTAAGTGCAAACCCACAACAGAACCAGTGGCTGGTTCCTGTTTTTAAAGACCTTCCTGGGCTGCTGGGTTGAGCCCCAGTGGGTTGAGCGTCTGACTTCGGCTCAGGTCATCATGATCTTGCAGTTCGTGAATTCAGGCCCCGTGTTGGGCTCTGTGCTGACAGCTCAGAGCCTGGAGCCTGCTTTGGATTCTGTGTCTCCCTCTCTCTCTGCCCCTCCCCCACTCATACTCTGTCTCTCTCTCAAAACAAACAAACAAACAAACAAACAAACAAACATTAAAAGAAAAAAAGAAAAAAAAGATCCTCCTAACCTGTACAAGTCTGTGAAATCTGTGTCTTCAGCATCCTATCCCTTTCCTTGGGATGGGAAACTTAGGAGAGGGATATGCCTCCCTGAGGTGGCTTCTCTCTGTCCTTCTCCAGTGCTTTTAATGGCTTTTGCCTCCTAGGGAATGAAACTTCACACCAGCTGGGGAATCTCACCACCTGGTTCTCAACAGAGCTGTCTTTCCTGTAATTGATACCTGTCAGCAATCTCTGGGGGCTCAGAAAAGGACCTTAATCTATACCTTCCAGCCCATTCTGATCACCAAGTGCATCTCCTTCTCTACGTTGGTTTGTAACCCAAGAAAATAGAGGGATTGATAAAGTATCGAGTTACAGAACATTTAAATAGTGCCATAGAGTCATTGCCCTGCTTCCCAGAATATGAGTCATTGCCTTTCTGATATTATGACACCGTTTATAACAAACATAAAATGGCACAGTTTCATTCTGCTCTAGTGCTTGTGAAGATCTGAGAATAAGACATATCATCAGAGTTTTCTGTCCTTTTACAGACTCCCAATTTTAAATTTCTTTGATTTTTTTTTTTTCTAAAATGAAAGCAGAACGGTTTTCATCCTGTCTTTGTGTATGGCTTATGTTTTCTAAGCAGGAAGAGACTGACTCATTAAAACCTTAACATTTTTGGTAAAATGATAAAGTGCTTTTAAACTTTTTAATCTGAATATTCGGGAAGTTGGATATATTGAATTAGACTCAAAATCGGATCATGAACATTATTCTTTGCTGTGTTTCCAGATCAACCTGAAAGTTATAAAAATCTTAAGTCAGTGTAGTTTTTCTTCTTCCACATCTTTTAGGATAATTAGCCTGGTACCAAAGTGTCAGGGCATTCCTATCTTTAAATCCACTGGAAAAAATACGCAACGGGGAGCATTTTGGATACGTATTTAGTGTGGACTGGAGAGTGAAGAAGAGCCGAACTGGTAGAAGCAGTTAATTCAGGAAGCAGCCCAGTTATGGACTGGAGTCATTTACTATGAATGTCTGACTGTTTTTCTGTGCTGGGGCTCACAGGCATTTTGTGTTTGTTTCTTAGCTTCAGCCTTTTGTATACTAGCAGGCATGACACTTCCAAAAATGTATACTTCATGTTTAACATCCTCTTTCTTTTTTATCTTACGGAATTTAAGTGTTTTCTTCTTTGATTATATGCATGCCATAGATACTTGTAAAATCGCCCTCAAGTGATTCAACCATCAGATCAACACACCCATTCCCCAAGCAGGTTCCCCGGATTCTTTGAGAACAAAGAAGAAATCACAAGAAAACACGCTGAGCTCGAGCACTTTCTCTCTTTTTTCCTTTTTGAACCCCACAACTTTCTGCTGGGTCTGGGGATCGGTTCCAAATCAGTCTGCTTCGAAAACAACGTCTTGTACACCGAGAATAAAAAAAAATAAAACAATCTACATGCACAAAAGAAGGAGCGGGAACAAGAGGATTCTGAAAAAGGGTGAAGACTTTGCAGACATTTGTCCTAAATAGGTTGGTAAAAGTCAACATACGTGCCAACATTCGGGAAAGGGGGAGGAACCACTTCCAAAGCACCCGTGCTTATCCACTTTGCCCACTGGTATCTCACCTATCCGTGGCTATGCTGAAACTGGTAACAAAGTTTTCCAGAGTGCCTAGCTGTTGCCCAGGTTTTTGTATAATATTGATTGGCTTGATCTAATGTCACATTTTCTTTGTGTAAGGATTCAGATTACTGAACTGGGATGGGTTGTGCTCATGAGAAGATAGAACTAAAATCTAACATCTGTATTAGGGGTTCTCCAGAGAAACAGAACGTGTGTGTGTGTGTGTGTGTGTGTGTGTGTGTGTGTGAGAGAGAGAGAGAGAGAGAGAGAGAGAGAAGGAAGAGAGATTTATTATAAGGAATTGGCTCATGCAGTTACAGAGGCTGGCAAGCCCTAAATCTGCAGAGCCAATGTTCCAGTTGAGTCCCAATGCTGGAAGCTGCTGTAGAAACAGAAAGAGTCAGCATCCCAGTTTGAAAGCTGTCCATCAGGAAGAGCTTTTTCGGAGGAGGAAGTGGGCCACTTCTACAGAAACAATAGTGGCCCATTTATTTTATTTCTGAGTTTCATTACCTTGTGAATAATTCCGATGAAAACTGGTCAGGTTGTAAGAATTCAACATAGATCCGAAAGATCTTGACCTGCAGCAAAATAGATTTAAAAGTCATTTTAGCTATGTTTCCTTGTCAGTATCTGATTTTTAAAATATATTTAAGTACCTACCTAGTACCTGAAGAATAGGTTGAAACATGAAAGTCATGGCAAAATAAAAGTTAATACTTTGGGGGAGTTGAGTGCTTCTGAGCTTAGTACTAAATTCTCTTCCTCTTTTCCAGCTAAACTTTCTTTCTGGGCAATCTCATGAGATTCATGACTTCAGTATCCTCTCTATGCTGATAAAATCAGAATATGTTTCTCTGGCTCTCACTTCTCCAGTAACCTCCAGACTAATTTATCCAACTGTTCACTCTGTATCTCTAATTAGATGTGTAATAGGCACCTTAAGCTTTATATATCCAGAACAGAATTTTAAGTCATTTGCCCAGAAAACCCTGATCATCATTCAGTCTTCCACATCTTAATTCATGACTCCTCTTTATCCTGTTGCTTGGAGGTTGCAGATGGTATTTCTCTAAGTGACTGCAACAAAAATCTCTCATCTGCTTATAATGGCATTTTGGCACTCCTCCCATGAGAGGTGGGGTCTGTATTCTCTCTACTTAGAACTCAGTGAGTGGTGGTGACTGTCCCCACAAATAGAGTACAACGGACATGAGTTTGGTGACTTCTGAGGCAAGGACAAAAGGCAAAACAGCTTCCATATGGCTCTATCTTTGGGGATGCGTGCTCTGGGGCAGGGCATCCCCCATGCTTTGAGGAAACCCACAGTAGCCCACAGGAAAACACCATATAGACAGGCTGACAGGGAGAGGCAGTTAAGTCCTCAACTCAAGCAAACGTCAACCACCACAGATGTGAATGAACAAGACCTCAGATTAGTCCTACCCCCTGCCCCCCACCCTAGCTTTATAGTCATCCAGCTGAGAGCCTAGATACTCGGTGGCAGAGACATACTTACTCAACTTTGGGTAGTTGTTTTGTAGCCACAGTAATTGGACCATTGCAAAAAATATATTAGCCATTCTGATTCCTGCCATTCACTCACCCCTCACATCACTACATCCTGTCCTTTCAAAATGGAGCCTATGTTGACCACTTCATAACTCCTCCATAGCTGGTTCTGAGCGTCATCATCTCTTCCCTTATTTATTACAGAAGTCTTCTAGTTAGTTTCTTTTTAAAAAATTTTTTTAAAAAAATTTATGTATTTTAGAGAGAGAGAGACAGAGCACGAGCAGGGGAGGAGCAGAGAGAGAGGGAGACACAGAATCCAAAGCAGGCTCCAGGCTCTGAGCTGTCAACAGAGAGCCTGATGTGTGGGCTCAAACCCACAGACTGCAAGATCCTGACCTGAGCCGACGTCAGATGCTTAACTGACTGAGCCACCCAGGCGCCCCAACTTCAAATTTGTTTCTCTGCTCTTGCCCTGCCATGGATTATATTCTCTAGGTAGAAACCAGATTGGGTTTTTGGAAACATGAATGAACTTGTGACTATGATTTGCTGAAAACTTCCAATGTTTTCCTGTCACCTTTAACATACTACCAAATACTTTACTATACCCTACCAGGCCCCAGGCCTGACATTACCTGGTGCCTCTTTTCCTTCGAACTCTCTCCTACCACTCTTTTCCAGGCTCACAGTGTTGAAGCCACATCAGCCTCTTTTCCTTAAAACATCCAGAATGCGTGCCTGTCCGTCCATGATTGCAGGAGTGTTCTTGGGTCAGTGGTGTCCAGCTTGCTTTGTAGCCATGAGATAATTTTCACCTATGACCTGGCATTTCCTGGAGAGTGTTATTAGGAAGTAAGTGTGCTGCCTCTACCGTCTGGTCACAAAGTATTCTGCAGCCCTAGGCAGTGGCAAAATTGCAAGGTGGAAGGAATCTGGTCCCTGGATCACCACAAGGAGGAAATCTGTCCACCAGCCAGTAACACCTGCATTGGATGTTAATATGAATAAAATTTACTGTGTTAAGTTACTGAAGGCTTAGAGTGTATTCATTATAGCAGCTGGTATTTCTCTACCTAACATAGTGTCAGGCACTTTTCAGAGCCTTCACACATGCTGTCTTTCCCCCTTGAAGACTCTTCCCTCCCTGACAGCCTCCCAGACCCTGCTCCCATTTAAAACTGTCAGGTCCCCCATCCCCCCTCATACATAAATATCCTTTTTTATCCTGTCGCCTGTTTTATGTACTTCATAGTACTTACCACTCTGAAATATTACTACTGTATTTTGTCTGATTTGTGCCTCTACTAGAATGTCAGCTTCATAATAGCAAGGATCTCATCTTTTTGTTACTTTATCCCCAGCACATAAATGGTACCTGGCCATGTATCCCACGCTCTGCAAATCCTTGTGGAATGAATGATGGAGGACGTTACGTCAAGTGGTCTAGGAACAGGAGTGGAAGGTTGGGAATTTAGAGTCATTAGTAATTAAGCAGGCATCCCTTGGTGAATCATTCAACTTCATTGTGCCTTAATTCCCACAACCATCAAATGGGGATGGTATCTATTTCATGGAATAGTTGTGGTGACTAAAGAAAATAGGCATATTAACATCCTGAGTCCTTGAGAGGTTTACAAATAAGTAATATGCTTTTATTTTTTTTCTTATTTCATGAAAGAAATAATTGCTAACATTAACACTTCTTAACCTAAATAAGTGAGGGCACTGACATATTGTGTATTTCTCAGAAGGTGATCTTTCTGGATTAGAATAGTCTATCACTAAGAACTGTTTACATGTTTGTAATTGAGGGTCTATTAGATACTCTGAAACATGCTAAAGTAGGAGATTCTGCAGCCTGGCAAATGTTTTGATCATCCCACCATCTATCTCTAAACGCTGTGTTCGAATGGCCACATTCTGTTCCAAAGATGCGCTCTGAGTACTGCCTTTCTTAATTTCTGTGTGGATCATGATTTCAGTGTTTGGGGGTGGTGTGTATATGTCTGACAAATCTTTGTTTACTCAGATCTCCAGGAAGCGAATAGTTTTTTGGGTTTTTTTTTTTTTTTGGTTGAGTAGGAATTTAGGAAAAAAACATGTTTATAAGCCATTGTTATTTTGTTTTCTCATTAAAAAAAATATGAATTATGGGGCGCCTGGGTGGCTCGGTCTGTTAAGCGTCCGACTTCGGCTCAGGTCATGATCTCACGGTCTGTGAGTTCAAGCCCCGCATTGGGCTCTGTGCTGACAGCTCAGAGCCTGGAGCCTGTTTCAGATTCTGTGTCTCCCTCTCTGCCCCTCCCCCGTTCATGCTCTGTCTCTCTCTGTCTCAAAAATAAATAAACGTTAAAAAAAATTTAAAAATATATGAATTAAACATGTGTATTTCCTTGTAATACTGAAAAATACTAAGCAAACAAGATGTTCTCCCTTCTGTTTCCTGTTCCAGGTAAAGTTGAAATTCCTCAGTAATTTAGTGGGTAAATATTCAAAAGAGGCCATATTGCTGCCCAAGGGGGCAAAGATTTGTTTTTGGGAGGAATGAAAAATTTACTCATTTTATATAAAAAGTATAGATATACATACAATATGGAAATAGATGTACAGTGTATCTGAAGTACTAACATTTCATGGGAAGAGGTATTTAATGGGATGGGCGCATGATTAGGAAACAAATATCTCAAAAGGCTCCATGTGAACTCCATAATGAAAAACTGGTTCAGAAACATTGGTTCAGTGTTTCCCCTCAAGCCACCTTTATGCACCTGTACATGACATGCACGTGTAAATATTTTGTTGTTGACTTTTATAATCATTAGGAAATAATGCTGAATATATTTTATGTGGTTTTGTTTTTCTATTTTATTTCATTTAGATCTACCCCATCTTTTTAACAGTTTTTGCATTCTGTGAAATGGATGGCGTGTAATGTAGGCATCAGTGCAGGTGACACTTTGTGATTGCAGTGTTAATAGACATCACCCCTCCTACACTCACCTTGTCCTTTTGAAACAACTGTTCCAGATCATGACCTGAGCTGAAACCAGATGCTTAACTGACTGAGCCACCCAGGTGCCCTAGTGATGATTTTTTTTTTAATTTACAGGTGGGCTTTTTCTTTTGTTTTCACATGATCTCTTCTCAGTCTTTTCAATTTTGTCTTCTAGGCTGTGTCTGTCTTAGACATTCCAATCCAACTTCATGGTTTCCGCTCATATCTCTAGGTACTTTCAGAGTTTTACTTTTTATGTAAAAAAAAAAGATGGGTAGAATTTCTCTCTATACATATATATATGTATATTCCATATATATATATATATATATATGTTCTATATATGCTTATATATTTCTTATATATAAGCGTATGTATATATGTATATTCCATATATATATGTATGGAATATATATATATTACATATTATATATATATATAAGCATACATATAGTATAATGCATAGGTGTAACTATTCATTTTTTCCTAAATCAGTGCTTCATTTCCTCATCACTATTAACTACTTCCTTTTCTTATTGATTTGGAATTGTAACTTTCACACGCAAACTAGGTATATATGCAAAGATTTGTTTCTAGATCTTCTAGCATTCATATTTTTGCATTTTCTTGTACCCATATTACCCTCTATTAATTAACCAAATATCTTCATGTGTTTTGTGTTATGGTTGCAGCACATCTTTCATCCATGTTCCCTCTCCTCATTGTTAATTAAAAATGTTTCTTGTTATGATGTGTTTTAATTAAAAATGAAAATAGTTTTATTGAGTTCTGGGGCTGGATGAGCAGGGAGAAGGGGTGGGTATTCTTATGTAGAACTTGATCTCATTGCACAGATGGTTATAATTTGAACGAATTCTCTTAGATATTTCTTTAGCCAATAAATAGGTTCATATCTAAGCCTTTTTAGAGTAACAACTTAAAGGCAACTTTTTTACCTTTCAACCCTCACATTTTTGTGGCACATTATAATTTACAATGTTTGTTTGTATTTTCTGAATTCTTTCTCAGAGGAGTCACATGAAATCTTTGTCATCGTAGTACTCATCTTCAGAAGTGAAAACTGAAATCCGGGAAAATGAAACGATGGGCTTAAGGTCATCCAGCAGGGTAGCAACAGTAATGAGACTAGAATTAATCTATTCTGTTGAGTTCAGTGACATCTACGGGATGTTTCAGTGGTTAGAACGAATATTCTGCTATCAAGCATTATACTTGGCTTGCAGATACAGAGGTGTGTACGATTCACTTTATACCCTTCCTGGAGCCCAGGCTTCCTTTGGCCATTGTTGCTGGATCTCTTCAGCTTTGCTTCAACAAAGCAGGGCACAGAAGGTAATGTACAGGAGCATCCCATCACCAGATTTGAGACTTGATGGAGTTCGGCACTTCCTGTCTCAGAGTAGTGACACCCTCTGCTAATTCCTGGCTTTAGGGAGTAAATTATAAGGACTCCTACTCAACAGAGTTGCGTCTGAGGTTATCCTGTTTCTAACCCTTCTGCTTTGTGTGACCACAACTTGGTATTCAACATTCAATCTTGGGTTTTCTGGCAATGCTGGTGTGGCAAGAGGATCTCACCGTTGGTTCTCTGCTCCTTCCAAACTGGCACTGCTCTGTCATTTAGTGGACTACACTTCCAACTCCTTAAACTCTCTTTTCAGAATGCTATAATTAAGGAGACAGGACTTGAGTTTGGAAATGCAATGGCAAATGATCCATGCATGAACTCACATGTATATGTATAATTGAAATATATATCATCATGAATCATGAAAAATGGCAATATTGACTTTATCGTCTAAGAAAAGGATAAAGATTCTTTTTCTTTCCTATATACTTCATACTGTAAATATTAAGGTTTGATAGTCTAGTTTTATGGATACGGTTTCATGATTTATAGTAGCTATTTCTCGAATGCCAGGCTTTAGTATTACATTGTTAACTCCTTGAGGGCAGGGACCGCTTCTGAGTTGGCCTCATCTTTCCATTTCCCAAGATATCATCACCAGGCTTTGGCATTGAATATTTGTTTGCTGTGCAAATGAATGAACGAATGGATGGATGAATAATACTACATTGCATTTCACACATATCTCAGTTTGCTTTATTTTTGTATTCATTTCTTAAGCCATACAGTGTAAACTTTAGATAACAATATTGACACATCACTTTTCACATCCTCTGCAATGGCATTTTGCCATTAGCAGGATGCAGGGGGAAAATCGGAAGGGAAACACACTTAAGTGTGTCAGTTTTGGGCTGCTGTTCTTTGATTGTAAGGTCTGTAATGAAGCTGGACACATAGTTCAGTACATTTTGCATTCATTAGGTATTAGGATTAGCTGATAAATTTTGCTCTTTGGCATGCAAGGAGTTTGTTCTGTACGAGCCTGTCCCACAAGAAACACTGTCTTCTCAGAGAACAAAAGCAAAACTTGTTTTAGATTTTCTCCAAATTTCTGCTCAGAGAAGGTTATTGTCAGATAGGGAAAGGCTGCATGGTTTGGTTCAGGGCTCCAAAAAGCAGATTCCGT